>NC_030813.1:51776664-52078280 GCF_001704415.2 Capra hircus
AAGAATTGATGCTTTTGAACTGTGGTGTTGGAGAAGACTCTTGAGAGTCCCTTGGATCCAACCAGTCCATCCTAAAGGAGATTAGTTCTGGGTGGCCAATGGAAGGAATAATGTTGAAGCTGAAATGCCGATACTTGGCCACCTGATGTGAACATCTAACTCATTGGAAAAGACCCTGATGCTGGGGAAGATTGAGGGCAGGAGGAGAAGTGGACAACAGAGGATGAAATGGTTGGATGGCATCATGGACTCGATGGACATGGGTTTGGGTGGGCTCCAGGGGTTGGTGATGGACAGAGAAGCCTGGCGTGCTGCGGTTCATGGGGTCACAAAGAGTCAGACACGACTGAGCGACTAAACTGAACTGAATTGTATCTAGCTATTCTGTAGCTATTTTTGTAGATGTTTGTATTGCAAATAACCTACAAAAGTATAACGAGATCCTCCAGAGCACAATGCAAGCACACTCATTGACCTTTTGAAATATTCCAACCCCCTAAACTCAGCATCTTCTTCCTCTAAAAAACCGATGGAATGTGTGACTGTCTGCTGATCCTCTTTTGTCACTCTGTAGAAATTAGAAATTGGTTGAGGTTAAAGTGAAAGTGAAGTTGCTCAGTCGTGTCCAACTCTTTGCGACCCCATGGGCTGTAGCCTACCAGGCTTCTCAGTCCATGGGATTTTCCAGGCAAGAGTACTAGAGTGGGTTGCCATTTCCTTCTCCAGGGGATCTTCCCGACCCTAGGATCGAACCCAGGTGTCCCACATTGTAGGCAGATGCTTTACCCTCTGAGCCACCAGGGAATTAGAAATTGGTTGAGGTACCAGTGGATAAAAATGTTCTGATGCTTGGACTGCTGCTTTTGCTTTTAAAAATAAACTTTCCTTAATCTCCAACCCAGGAATTCTGTATATTCTTCAGCATCCTTAAAACTGATTCAGGTTAACTTGCTAGATTCCAAGTAGATAATATCGTATACACTTCACAGTATATAGGTGGGCTTCCAAACAAGTAGCCTATCTCAACACATGAAGAATCTCAGCAGTTAACAGTGGCATTCAAATTTCATAAAGCAGAATGACTTTTTACTTAAGCCTAACTGAATATATTTACATATTTAAAGGTAGAAAATATTAGTCTTAAGAGGTGGGGAGTGAAAGTTTATCAGAAGTAAAACATTTTAAAAAACCACTTTGGGCTATCAGTGAGCTACATCCAAACAGACATGAAGAGGAGATTAGAATCATTAAAACTGGTTTTTAGGCTATTTTATTTCATGGACTGGCTGACACAGTCTTTCCAATGGCTACCTAAAGCCTTCACAGCTATCTTCCCCTTACTTTGTTCTTGTAAAGAGCCTGCACATCTTGCAGACAGGTGTCATCCTGTCATATAATCAGAACAATGATATATACATGGACTTTTATAATAAAGGGATCCTTTATTGTAAATATATATATATATATAAAATCTCATTAAAAAGTATTTTACCATTAATACTTCCTTGATTTTTGCATATATAGGGAAAGAAATGAATCATATTATAATGATTTGAGGATTTACATATCTAGGGTGAAAGAGTAGGGAAACAAAGGCCTATTTTGCTGTTGCTACCTTTGAGCATCTCTTACAGAAGAAAATAAGATCCAAAGGAAACCATGATACACACACACAAAAATAAACTATATAATGGAGACAGAAAGTTTTTCTATTTTTATTTTGCCATTTAGAAAATCTACCATAACCCATTTTTAGGCAAATTCAAACTCAAGTCCACAAAAAGTACACACTAAATAAAACACCAAAACAATATTAAACAATTATTTGAGTAAACTTAGTAAGAAAATATGTTCTAAGATCTTTAAAATTTTCACTTCTCCAGAGATAATTACTAGCTTGCATTACTGGACCTCGATTTGTGAGTCCCAAACTGGGCTCTCCTGGTGTGCAAATCTTAATTATTTAACCATATAACCAGGAATCTTTTACTTGCCTTCTTACCTGTGTAAGTTTCTCTTGTGGAAAAAAGTGTTGGTCAGATAATATACTATCTGGTCCATTTCACATTTTTATATACTATTTTGTAATAATTAACACATGTATTATTTTTCTAGCATTGCATAATAAAGTACCACAGATTAGGTGGCTTAAACAATGAAAATTTATTTTCTCACCATCCGAAGGCTAGAAGCTCAAGATGTCCACAGTTTTGGTTTCTTCTGTGGTCTCTTTTCTTGGCTTGCAGATGGCCACTTTCTTGCTGTTTCCTCACATGAAAATTTTCTGTGCATAAGTGCCCTGAAGTCTTTTCTCCTTATAAGAAAGCGAGTGATATTAGATTAGTTCCCATCCTAATAACCTCACTCTAACTTAATCACCTGGTTAAAGACTGTCTCTTAATACAGTCATACTCTGAGTTATGAGGAATTGGGGTTTCAAGATATGAACTTGAGGGGATAAATTTTGGGCTAAAAATTCATTTTTTACTCTAATTCAAACTGATATAGAGATAGTTGCTGTTTCATTTTCCTTAGGTCTTATCAACTCTGAATAAATTAAAAGGTGACATAATGCCCAAAAAGTTGGTCCAAAACACAAAGTATGATGAATTCATCAAGATGCTACTCATATTGTGAGTCTTTGGTGTTTAATCAGCAAGCCAGAATGTCCTTAAAAGCACCCAAATTGCTCTACTCCTTCTATTAAAACTCCAATATACAGATTTTTAAAAAGCATATAAAAGTTCCAAGCTATGGTGTGCCTTTGAGCAAGAAGTCCTATTCCAATCACCCTATACAAACAAAGCAATTAACTCTCTACAATTCTGTTTCTCCTAGTTTCAAATTAGGTTCATTTACATTTTGTGTTCCACTAATGTGCATTTATTTCAGTCCTTTGCATAGTTCAGCAGCAATGGATAGAAACAGTACAGTAATATATAAACTAGCTTATACAATCATTTTTTATTTTTGTAGGACATGGTGTGACCACTAAATGAGACATAGTTGGTAGTTAGACTTCATCAGGCAATATTTATTTCTTTTGTCTGCTTGAATACTCCATTTTATCTGACATAAATAAGCATTCTATACATAAAACCCCTTTCTCTGACAATTCTATAGGTCACATGAAATCTGAAGAGAAAAAAAAATAAACATTCAATAAAAATTTACTGTAAAGGTAGCTCAATCCTGAAGGTATTAAAAAAAAATACTGAATTTACAACTATATATACCCAGTTTAAATTGTAGAAAACATCACAGAAGGAGGTTTCTTTTCTTAAGGTCTTAATACCAGGTAAAGGAATTTTAGATGAAAAAATGTAGAGCTACGGATTGAATTTTTGAAGTCTCTTAGTAGTTAGTCAAGATGTTAAAAAATGAGTTATGAACTTATGACTTTGTATATGGCTTCAGCTTTATTTCTAAGATTTAGGTATAAATTCAGCAACCTTGAGAATATGTCGACCCATTTGCATACAATTAAAGAAGCACACACATAAATACTATGAAAATACTGGATGTAAATCTGTTTGAAAAAGATCCCAAACAAAGTGAGTTAACCCTGAACTCCTTTTTATTACCTTCTAGTCACTTGGCATGAATACTGGATTACTACACCTACAACTGTGATTCCCTGGTGGCTCAGATGGTAAAGAACCCACCTGCATGCAGGACACCTGGGTTCAATCCCTGGGTTGGAAGCTCCTCTGAAGGAGGGCATGCAACCCACTCCAGTACTCTTTCCTGGAGAATCCCATGGACAGAGGAATCTAGTAGTCTACAGCCCATGGGGTCACAAAGAGTCATACAAGACTGAATGACTAAGTACACTCAGCTATATCTAGTGCAAGATGTTTCTGTTGTCTCATGAAGAAGCAGGAGATCCTTAAACATAAAAACATTACATACAGACCTTGAGCTAAGAATCAAAAAACAATAGTTTTACTCCTATTTCTGTCATTTACCTAGTCTGAGTCCTTTATCAAATGAAAAAATTAACAGCAACAACAACAAAAGGGAGAAATAAATCAAGGAATCTGGATCTTAATTACCTCACTTGTGAAGTGAATAATATACTAAGATCTTATTCCAAACATCCCTTTCTAATTCAAAATCTGCAATCATAATAGAGATACAACAAGTACTCACTTATCATATTCCATAGCCAATTATTATAATCCCTGTGCGACAGGAAGGGGACAGGGTACAGCCTTTAGAAGAATGATATAGCCTAAGGACAAGACGTAAACTAATTAGAACCACATAGGTCTAATTTGAGTCAATTCCTGTTATAACACATCAGCACACTAAATGACACAACAACTGGTGCCATGACAGTTCCAAGGCTGAGCATAAAGGTGAAAAAGTGGACAGTGGCCCAATTACTGGAAATTCCCATTCTTTTTTCAAAATAGCTAGAATATTCCTCACATTGATTAACCTATGAAATTCCTAGCCCTAATAGAAACTGACAACCCCTTGTGTCTCTCTTGTCTTCCAAGATGGCCCATATTCTGTCTATGGAGTTATTTACTCCCTGAAAAAAAACCTACTTTCACTTTACTATGGCTTACTCTTGAATACTTCCCTGCACAAAACCAAGAACCCACATTTGGCCATTGTCCCAGGGACTCGGGAGTGACCTCTCATGCCCTGCTCTCTTTCCTACAACACCTTCTTTGAATAAACACTAAAAACTTTAGTTTGTCATACATATATGAAGTCCCAGTGTGCTGACAGGCTTCCACTCATATGGTTCGAGATTTTCAATGGAAGGGATATTTACAAAGTGTCAGCAGTACTAATGGAACCAGTGGTGGACGGTGAAGTGCTGGGGCCTGATAGTTGTAGAAAGGATGTGACAGTTTTCATACTGAAGCATCAAGATCTCATGGCTCTTCCACTGAGAACTAACAATGACAAACACTATTCCTGTTAGAAAAGCCTTCCAGGGACTTGCCTGGTGGTCCAGTGGCTAAGACTCTGAGCTCCCTATGTAAGAGCTGGTTGGATCCCTGGTCAGGAAACTATATCCCACATGCCTCAACTAAATGTCCAACATACCACAGGGAATATTGAAGATCCTGTGTGCTACAACTAAGACCCAGCACAGCCAGAATAAAGAAATAAACAAAAATAACAAAAAACCTTCTGGAGGGGAGAAGACATAGAAAGAAATAAGATGAATTATTTTATTTTCCTACTCTCCAGGCTCATCCCAGAGCATTTCATTGGTTGAAATTCAATTTGAAGTAAGTTGCAAACAGTGCCCTGGTGGTGCCATTTATAGGGATTAATCGTTCAATGTGAAGTCAGAGTTTGAAATGTAAATAATACATCTGGGTGGGAAAAAATGAGTGAGGCAAATGAGGAAACACTTGTGTGCTTGACACAATCACAGTCCTTGTAAATCCCACTCTGTCTATTTCACACCTACATCATGCATCTTAATTTGGCTGGTGGTAATCCTAAAAACCCAGAGAAGGGAATGGCACCCCACTCCAGTACTCTTGCCTGGAAAATCCCATGGATGGAGAAGCCTGGTAGGCTGCAGTCCATGGGGTCGCTGAGTCGGACACGACTGAGCGACTTCACCTTCACTTTTCACTTTCATGTATTGGAGTAGGAAATGGCAACCCACTCCAGTGTTCTTGCCTGGAGAATCCCAGGGATGTGGGAGCTTGGTAGCCTGCCGTATATGGGGTCACACAGAGTCGGACACAACTGAAGCTTCTTAGCAGCAGCAGCAACAATCCTAAAAACCACAGTAAACAGAAGCATTTAAAGTATGACAACCAACTTCAAGTCAACGTTTATTGCTGAAGTAAATCATGCCATATGTTTTTAATCCATCAATTCTTCTGTACTCCTAGGAGTCTTTCCATATTTTCATTCTTTTTAAATGGTCAGTACCTCATCTCTCATCCTCACTCTTATCTGATGACTTTGCTTCAAACTTCAGTGAAAAAGGTTATAGTAATCAGAACAGAATTTCTACAGACTTCTACCACATCATTCTATCTTCCAGTATTTTTATCCACATACTTCATCTTTCATCAGAACTTGAGTAAACCAACATATAGCCAGTTGGTTGTTCTTCATAGGGATCAGATCCCATCTGATTTTATATACTCAGAAACATTGCTCCTGAGTTTCTTCCCTCTTTCTTAAACATTGTCAACATTTACTTCCCAGAAAAGCATTGCCATCAACTTACAAAATGTTGTATTTCTTCAATAATTATGTGACCTTTCAGTAACATTTGCTATACTCATTCATTCTTTGTGTAGAAAATAATTGGAACTTGTCCAAAAAGATGTCTGACTTTTGACCTTTGCTCCTGAGAAATAGATCTAAAGGATTTAAATTTCCTGAGAACAATGTCTTTGTCATTCTTGATGGGCCTCTGGGACCACACCTGATAATTTATGCTAACAAGGTGATTACTGGTGGGCCCATGATATCAGCTCAATCTCCAGGGAATGGGAGTCTGGAGACTAAGATCAACCATGTGGAAAATAAAACAATCAATCATTCCTACTACAGTGATTCCCCAATAAAAAAGCCTTGGACACTGAAGATTAACATCCTTAATAAACTTCCTCAGTTGGAAATACAGATTGTCAGACATCTATGCTAGAAGAGTAATATGTCCTGTGGACCACAGACCACAGAAATTTCATATTTGGAACCCTTTTGGAAACTGTCCATTTGTTTCTTCTCTTAGCTAATTTTTAGAAATGTGAGTGAAATTCAATGAGTTCTGTGAATCTTTCTAGTGAATTATCATATCTGAGGGTGATTTTTGGAAACCCCTGAACTTACAGTTACTGTCAGTCTTGAGGATAGTCTTTGATGACTGTTCCTTCAAGCCCTGGGTATATGTTTTTGACAATATGTTCTTTACTTTACATCCAAGACACTGTAATTTAATGATTTTCTTCCTACTTCCATTGCTAATTTTGTCACAGTCTCTTTTTCAGCTTTTTTCTCCTCTCCCTTTTATTTTGATATAGTAGTGCTCTAGGACTAAATTTTCCTCTTTCTTATATTTAATCTATAGTAACTTTATTCTGCTCTGATCTAGTTTCAAAACCTTTAATACTATCACTTTGCAAAGGTACCAAATATATGTCTGTTTTCTATCCTCTCTCCTCAACCTAGACTAATACATCCAATGCTTAGCTAACACATCCACCTAGACATCTGGTAGATGTCTGAAACCTACCTTGTCCTTATGAACACCAGATTTCTCCTTCTCTACCTATGCTTCAGCCCCTCCATGAGATTGTGTGCCTCTGACTGGGACTTGAATCCACACACTAGGACTGGAACTCAGCCTAAACCCAGATTGGGACTTGAGCCCAAGGTCTTTCAATTAGAGTCAGTAATCTTGTGTCTGGACTTACTGAGGCTCATGTTCTTTATGTCTCAGCGCAGAAGGGATTTAGCAAGAGGGAAAGTGCTAAGCAAGAAGTAGATTTATATTAATATAGGAAGCTTGAAATGGACACAAGCAGGCAGACAAGGGTGCTTTGCCACAAGAAATAAGTAGGCTTAATTTTTATAATCAAAGGAAAGTTGGAAAGGGAGGAAAGATGGCTTTCTTCCTCATTCTTTGAGTAGACATCAGGCTTATATCACAAGGTCCTCCTTCATATTGGGCAAGAGAGTATTTGACCCTGTGATGTCAAACTAGGACTGTTCTGGTCATTATGCAAATTAGCAGAAATGTAGTAATGAATACTAAAATATGTTGAATCATCTCAGGTTTTCATATAATGAGGGTCTCCTACTTTGGAATGTCACCTTTCCCTTAAATTTCTGTCCTTTGTTCTAAAGATTATTATGTTGCTGAACTCAATCAGCAGAATGCAGATGTCATTCTTTTTCTTTCAGCATATCTCATGTTTTTGTTTATGGCTTTATAGTTAAGTAAGCCTGCTTTGTTCCATGATGTTCCAATATCTTTCTTGAGCTATCATTAATTTACAGTGGTCTCCTAAAGTTCCAGAGATTTTCCTCTCTATCTGTAATTCCCTACTGGGACTTCTACAACTACCTGTAGAGTTACCCTTTTCTATCCCTATCATCAAAATATTTACCTGTGATCTTCATCTAAGTGAATGGTAAGTCAACTTTTGAGTTACTCCAGGCAAATATATGGGTTATGGACTTATACTCAAATTTTCTCATTATTTCCTGTGAAAACCATCAGGGAAGACTTTAGCTTCAATTTATATTAAGGATTGAGGTGTTTTTGTTTGTTTGTTTGTTTGTTTGTTTGTTTAACTACTTTCTATACTACTAATTCACCATTTATCTCCTTCAGTACAGTTCAGTTCAGTTCAATCGCTCAGTCGTGTCTGACTCTTTGCGACCCCATGAATTGCAGCATGCCAGGCCTCCCTGTCCATCACCAACTCCCGGAGTTCACGCAGACTCATGTCCATCGAGTCTGTGATGCCATCCAGCCATCTCATCCTCTGTCATCCCCTTCTCCTCCTGCCCCCAATCCCTCCCAGCATCAGAGTCTTTTCCAATGAGTCAACTATTCACATGAGGTGGCCAAAGTATTGGAGTTTCACCTTTAGCATCATTCCTTCCAAAGAAATCCCAGGGTTGACCTCCTTTAGAATGGACTGGTTGGATCTCCTTGCAGTCCAAGGGACTCTCAAGAGTCTTCTCCAACACCACAGTCCAAAAGCATCAATTGTTCAGTGCTCAGCTTTCTTCACAGTCCAACTCTCACATCCATACATGACCACTGTAAAAACCATAGCCTCGACTAAATGGACTTTTGTTGGCAAAGTAATGTCTCTGCTTTTCAATATGCTATTTAGGTTGGTCATAAATTTCCTTCCGAGGAGTAAGCATCTTTCATTTTCATGGCTGCAGTCACCATCTGCAGTGATTTTGGAGCCCAGAAAAATAAAGTCTGACACTGTTTCCACTGTTTCCCCATCTATTTCCCATGAATTGATGGGACCAGATGCCATGATCTTCGTTTTCTGAATGTTGAGGTTTAAGCCAACTTTTTCGCTCTCCTCTTTCACTTTTATCATGAGGCTTTTCACTTTCTGCCATAAGGGTGGTGTCATCTGCATATCTGAGGTTATTGATATTTCTCCTGTCAACCTTGATTCCAGCTTGTGCTTCTTCCAGCCCAGCGTTTCTCATGATGTACTCTGCATATAAGTTAAACAAGCAGGGGGACAATATACAGCCTTGACATACTCCTTTTCCTATTTGGAACCAGTCTGTTCTTCCATGTCCAGTTCTAACTGTTGCTTCCTGATCTGCCTATAGGTTTCATAAGAGGCAAATTACTGTAAAAATATTCTATTTCCCCTGATACTTTCCTTGAATACATATAGTCTAAGCTCATGACTAGAGCCACATTCTCTTAAAGGACAAATCAGACCATGTCCCTCCTTTGCTCAAAACTCACCAATACTCTCCCATTTTATCTAGGGAAAAATTGAAGTCCTTGCAAAGACCAACAAGCTGCTGCAAGGTGTGCTTCAATATTTGCTCTCGGATCTCATAAGCAACTAACACTTTCAGCCATGCTGTCCACCATGTTGTAGTACATATTGAACACAGTGGGTATACTTTTGCTTTAGCTGCTACACATTGCCAAGACATCCTTCACCCTGATGTTTAGAAGTTTTACTCATTGTTTGCTTTTAGTTTTTTCCTCAAATGTCAACTTTTTTTTGTAAATGTTTTAACTTTACAATCTATTTTAAAATTTGCCTTACCTCAATGCTACTAATATTCCCTTATCATTGGCCACATTTTCAGCTTTTTCTTTCATAAAGTACTTATCTTTGAAAATATTATAAAATTTATTTATATTTATAGTTTATTCTATGTACTGATGGCTCAGATGAAAAGAATCTGACTACATGTAGGTAAAGAATCTGACTACATGTAGGAGATCGAAAAGTGGTCATGTATGGATGTGAGAGTTGGACTACAAAGAAATCTGAGCACAGAAGAAATGATGCTTTTGAACTGTAGTGTTGGAAAAGACTCTTGAGAGTCCCTTGGACTGCAAGGAGATCCAACCTGTCCATCCTAAAGGAGATCAGTCCTGGGTGTTCATTGGAGGGACTGATACTGAAGCTGAAACTCCAATACTTTGGCCACCTGATGCGAAGAGCTGACTCATTGGAAAAGACCCTGATGCTGGGAAAGATTGAGGGCAGGAAGAGAAGGAGATGACAGACGATGAGATGGTTGGATGGCATCACCGACTCAATGGACATGGGTGTGGGTGGACTCCAGGAGTTGGTGATGGACAGAGAGGCCTGTCATGCTGCAGTTCAGGGGGTCGCAAAGAGTTGGACATGAATGAGCGACTGAACTGAACTGAAATGAAGGAGACCCAGGTTCATTCTTGGGTTGGGAAGACCTCCTGGAGAAGGGAATAGCAACTCACTGCAATATTCTTGCCTGGGAAATTCCATGGAAAAAGGGGCCTTTACAGTCCATGGGGTAGCTAAGTGTCAGACACGACTGAGCAACTAATACACATATAGTTTATTCTGTGTATCTCCCATTAGAATTCTACCTCAAGAAGTCAGTAACCTTCTCTAGTTAGCTTTTGCTCAATTCCATGTATAAATATGGCTTTCCATGGTGGCCCTAGAGGTAAAGAACCCAACTGTGAATGCAGAAGACTTAAGAGATGCAGGTTTGATCCCTGGCATGGGAAGATACCCTGGAGGATGTAATGGCAACCTTCTCTAGTATTCTTCCCTGGGATAATCCCACTGGACAGAGGAGCCTGGCAAGCAATAGTCCATAGGGTCGCAAAAACTTGGACACCACTGAAGAAACTTAGCATGTGTAAATATAACTAAAGTCAATGTTCTACTTTTTCATGGCCACAGGCGTGGAAATTCAAGACTGTTACTCACTGGCCTCTATCTTAGAATATCTGCTTGCCCCAACTCAATGCAAGGTTTAGTGTGAAGGTTAATGTATCATAACTATTCAATTTCTGACCTCAGGTTTTTGGCTTTTTTCTTTCCTTTCTCTTTCTTTCTTCTTCTTTTTTAACATCCTATTAAAGTTCCAAATTATGAGAATAAATCTGTACTCCAAAATGGAAGAATACCTTTTTTAGAAAGTCTAAATTTGTTTCCATTTATTTCTGCTCACAGATATATTTTAGCCTAACTTTATCACTCTCTCTTGAGAATTTACTTTTAAAAAGCAAGAAGAAAATAGAAAATTCCAACATGCTGAATTTTTCCTAACATTTGCCTAACTTTGTGTGCTAGTAGATATGGCACAATTCACAGGTGTTTACCAATATTTATGCTATCTTTCCTTCCCAGTTTATATAGAATGATTGCATATCCCATCTGTAGATATTAAACATAGTCATGTGATTCTCCATTTTAATGAAAACTAAGTGGATTTTATTTAAGTCACCTAATGGTATGAGAGCCATTGAATAATATTCTTGTCTCCTCTCCTACACTGAGTTAAGATGACATTACCCCCAATTTATGCAGTATGAAATGTGAATAAAGCTGTTTAGAACCACATGTGAAATTTGCTACAGTGATAAATGTTTATTCTGTTGAGCCACTAAGATTTTGACTTTTTTTTTTTTTTTTTGTAGCATAATTTAGCTTAACCTTATTGAAACAGTTGGGAACAATTTAATGATATATTTTTGCCAAGACTTAAAAAAGTTTCCCAGCTCTCCTGACTACAGTAGTTATGTCTCCACTCACATAATTTTAGACAAAAGACAATGAAAATATTTTAGATTCTTTCTTAAGTAGCACAGAGTATTTACTTCAGATGCTGTCCTAGCTAAGAATACGGTCTGTCACATGTGACAGAAACTTCAAATAATAGTTTTAAAAGATTGCAAACTATGATGCTTTCATAGAAGATATGCTTACAAGATAATTGAAATCTTGTATCAGGGCTTCCTGATACCCTGTATAGAAGTTTTAACAACATTGTGTGCCTCCACACTCCTCCTTACCAGGATTCTTCTTAAAAGCCCAAGTTTAGAGTATCATTATATATTGGTTTTCCCAGTACCTTTTTTATTTACAACTTTTGTATTAATTAATAAAAATGCCTCCTTTTATTGCTAATATTCCAGGTTGAACAATAAATTGTATGACTGCTTGCCCATTTGTTGTTCAGTCACTCAGTCATGTCTGACTCTTGGCAATTGCATGGACTGTGACATGACAAGATTCCCTGTCCTTTACCATCTCCTGGAATCTTTTCAAACTCATGTCCAGTGAGTTGATGATGCCATCCAACCATCTCACCCTCTGTTGCTCCCTTTGCTCCTGCCCTCAATCTTTACCAGCATCATGGTCTTTTCCAATGAACCAGCTCTTTCCATCAGCTGGCCAAATAATTGGAGCTTCACCTTTAACATCAGTCTTTCCAATAAATATTAAGGATTGGTTTCCTTTAGGATTGACCGGTTTGATCTCCTTGCAGTCCAAGGAACTCTCAAGAGTCTTCTCCAGCACCGCTTTTCAAAAGCATCAGTTCTTCAGCACTCAGCCTTCTTTATTGTCCAATTCTCACATCTGTACATGGCTGCTGGAAAAACCATAAATTTGACTATATGGATCTTTGCTGGCAAAGTAATGGCTCTGCTTTTTAATATGCTATCTAGGTTTGTCACAACCTTTCTTCCAATAAGCAAGCATCTTTTAATTTCATGGCTGCAGTCACCAGTAATTTTGGACTCCAAGAAGATAAAGTCTCACTGTTTCCATTGTTTCCCCACCTATATGCCATGAAGTGACGGGACTGAATGCCATAATCTTAGCTTTTTGTATGCTGTTTTAAGCCAGCTTTTTCATTCTCTTTTTCAACTTTATCAAGAAGCTCTTTAGTTCCTTCACTTTTTGCAATTAACGTCATGTTATCTGCATATCTGAGGTTATTGATATTGATCCCAGCAATCTTGACTCTAGCTTGAGCTTCATCCAGCCCATAATAGCAGATAAAAATGTTGCCACTTTGAATTCTACCCAAAGGGAATAAGAAAAACAGAAGGAAGAAAAAAAATGCCCCAACTCCCTTAAAGCTATTTTCTGAAAGTTAAACAGTAGACCTTGGATGATATCCTATTGCCAAAATCTGTCACATTAGCCTAGCAAGATTCAAAATGAGCTAGGAAACATACTGTTTTGTTCCTGTTGAATACATGCTTAGGTCTAAATCATTAGGGTTCTACTGATAGATAATAATGAGAGAAGAGAGGGAATTCCTTGGTTGTCCAGTGCTTAGAATTATTACTTTCATTGCAGTAGCTTGGGGGTCAATCCCTTTTTGGGGAACTAAAATCCCACAAGCTGTGAAGCCAAAAATAAATAAATAAGAATGGGAGAAGAGAAATTGACAGTAACCAATATACTTCTCAACTTCAGAAATCAATAGACCAAATTTGTTGACCAGTTTTAAAATCTGATTTACAGATGTATTACTTATGTCTCAAACTCACTGGAATATGGTTGTTGTCTTTAAGCATGTAATACAGAAGATGCCTTTGCTTAGACTTAGTGTTCCCTCAGGGCAGGGAACACATTCTTTACTCCTGTATGTTTGTACATGTCTTAGAACAAGTTTGTGTATATTTGTTGATTAAGATAAAAATATGAATGTAGGCATTGTACCAAGACATTAACCATAAAATTTAAATTCAGTGCAACAAATATTTTTGAGAATCGAATCTAACTGCAAAATATCTTTATAAAACTGGGAAATATAACAGAAAAACTGTTATGCCTTGTTTATGCTTTCTATTTCCCCCTTTTTAGAAAAGCTTTTAATATGTGGAAATGTAAATGTATGGGAAAGGCCAAAATCTGTACAGTGTAAAAATGCTATTAGAATGAGTTGTAGCCAACACTTTCCCTCCCAGTATATACATCTGGTGCTACTGATAAAGAACCCTCTTGGCAAATTGAAGACAGATCATAGACCTAAATGTAAAACATAAAGCCATAAAGCTCCTAGAAGAAAGCACAGGAAAAAATGTCCCTCACTGTGGAGTAGGTAAAGCTTTCTTGAGTGGGGCACAAAAAGCATAAACCATTAAAGAAAAACTGCAGAAATGTACAATGGTACAAACACTTCTGAGAACTGTTTGGAATTTCACAGAAAACCCTGGTGGCTCAGTGGTAAAGCATCCTCATGCAATGCAGGAGATTCAAGAGACACAGTTTTGATCCCTGGGTTAGAAAAATCTCCTTGAGGAGGGCATGGCAACGCACTCCGATATTCTTGCCTGGAGAATCCAATGGATAGAGGACCCTGGCAGGCTACATTGCATAGGGTTGCAAAGAGTCAGACCCAATTTAGTGACTTAGTATTGTTAGGTTGTTCAAATAGGAAAAAGGAGTCCAGAATGGTGGTGGCTAAAAGACAAGGAAGGGAAGGGAAAAGCCCACTAATTTTTTTTTTTTTTAAAGGAAGGTCCAAGGACACGAGTGAGGACCTCAGGTAAAACAAAATCACTTCTGGCTGGCCCAATTTACATAGAGCAGGCCCAGTGGGAGGAAAAAACATAAAAAGAGGAGCCAAAGGGCTGGGGCTCTCTCTCTCATGCACAGGAGCCCACACTCTCTCTTTCTTTTTCTCTCTCTCTTCTCTTTGCGTCTTTTGGGTCATCATGCCCTCATGACTCAAGGATGTATTTTCCTTTATTTTCTAGATAAAACTGAACTGTAATACAGAGCTGTGACACGGTCTGTCTGAGGGATTTAACATTCATTGCTTCAAACTTTTGTTGTGATGAGACAGAACCGAGGAAATGACACACTCCCCCAACAGTATACACACACATATTGCACAATTTAGTTAAGATTTTAATGAGAAATGCACAATAAATGCCTAATTCTCAAAAAATACCTACGGGTATTTGTATTTCTAGGATGGTCTTTACTTTTGTTTGATCTAAACTCAATAATTTGTATTAGCAAAACAAATATCTTGTTTTGTAAGAGAACCTTTTAATTCAACAATCTCCCAGATCCATCCTGTATTTGCAACTTAATCCCATAAAATTACTATAATTTGTGAAAGCAAGAGAGAAATGTGCTGTCAGAAATTCTTACCTCAAACTATGATTAAGAAAAAAATAAACCTTATGATGCATACTTTCAAACAATTTGAGCTAAGAAAAGAGGTACTGTAGTTCTAGAGTAGGAGGCAGATATTATGACAAGTAATTTGAAGTGCTCAAGCACAGCCGTGTTGGATTGATATAGACCACTTGTTACCATTTCTAAATCTATTCTGTGTGACCTTGTCCACAGAGTGAGTTTAACTCTATCACCTCTCTAAAATTTAGCTTTCCTTCTTCATTGAGAAAGGATCATTCATTGGTAATGAAAAGATAAAAGAGTTAATGTACATAAGAATTCAGCATGAAGTCTTTGGTAAATGCCTGCTATTATTATTATTGTATCAACAACGGAGACAATGATCATTATAATTAATGCAAATTATATTAGGAAGCATGGATAAGCTCTTGAACATTTATATGCAAACTCACTGAAATAGCTTTGTCCTACTAAGCAGTCATATGAGAGCACTCACTTATGCAAGCAATAGCAATTAACCAAGCACTCCAATTCTATTATACAGTCTCGAATCCTTCATCAGAAATACTGGAGGAGGATACGCTATCTTGGTTTCTGAAAAAAGACATCCATTCCATGCTTACATCAGTGAATTGACTGGGTGTGAATGCGTCGTTTCCTTTAGAAGAGATCAAATTAGCAATTAACTAATTCACTGGTAGAAACATCCTGAGCATAGTGAAAGCTTTATAAGGTTTTACTTGGTGAAAAATTACTGATTGCCACAATAATAGATGAACTTAAATAAAGAGATTGCTCTGAATCTGGAAAAACTGGGTATAAATACATATTTTTAAATAGGAATTAGGATAGACTTGTTGTTTTGTAAGTTTTAAGATAGCATTTGAAAGCACATTGGCTTCTAATTGTAAACTATAATTAAACACATGTGGAAAGGAAATTGCCATTGTAGCTTATTAGTGCTGAAAGAAATAGTAACTATTATTGTCATGTGATAAGAAAATTACATTGTAAGTTTCAATATCAGTCCAAACAACTCACAAGTTTAAAAAGAAAAAAAAAAAAATAGACAGAGAGAGCAAGAGAAGAGAAAAGAAGAAAATAGGAAAAGAAAGTTTCTAAAGTTGACAAGAACTAAAAATGAGTGAATTGCTCTTTGATGAAAATTGAAGACAAAACTGCCCACAGCTGATTGTTGATACTGAAATTATAATGTGGACAAAGTGTAATTTTGGTTATGAAGCCAAATCAGACCTCTGTACCATGATACCAAATCAATTTTTGGAGACAGAGTTTTGAGTGAAGTAGAAAAGAATGGCTTTATAAGGCTTTGTCAGGCAAACAGGGACACTGGGCTAAAGTAGGCTTGTTGCAGGAAGGCGGACCCCTTCCAGGGAATGAAACTGGGCTCCTGTCTAACACTCAGAAATGAATTGTCTGAGGAGACACATGTGTGACAAAGCAAGAGATTTTATTGGGAAAGGGCACCCGGGGGGAGAGCAGTAGGGTAAGGGAACCCAGGAGAACGGCTCTGCCACGTGGCTTGCACAGTCTTGGGTTTTATAGTGATGGGACTCGTTTCCAGGTTGTCTTTAGCCAATCATTCTGACTCAGAGTCCTTCCTGGTGGTTCATGCCTTGTTCAGCCAAGATGGATGCCAGAGAGAAGGATTCTGGAAGATGGTCAGACATGTGGTGTTTCCTTTTGACCTTTCCTGAATTCTTCTGGTTGGTGGTGGTTTATTAGTTCCATGTTCCTTACCAGGACCTCCTGTCATAAAACAACTCATGCAAATGGTTACTATGGTGCCTGGCCAGGGTGGGTTGTTTCAGTCAGTGTGCTTCCCCTAACAAGCTGAGTTCAGTTCTGTTCCCTCAGTTATGTCCAACTCTTTGTGACCCCATGAACTGCAGCATGCTAAGCTTCCCTGTCCATCACCAACTCCTAGAGCTTGCTCAAACTCATGTCCATCAACTTGGTGATGCCATCCAACTGTCTCATCCACTGTCATCCCCTTATCTTGCCTTCGATCTTTCCCAGCATCAGGGTCTTTTCAAATGAGTCAGTTTTTCACACCAGATGGCCAAAGTATTGGAGTTTCAGCTTCAACATCAGTGCTTCTAGTGAATATTCAGGAATGATTTCCTTTAGAATAGGCTGGTTGGATCTCCTTGCAGTCCAAGGGACCCTCAAGAGTCTTCTCCAATACCGCAGTTCAAAAGCATCAATTCTTCAGCACTCAGCTTTCTTTATGGTCCAGCTCTCACATCTATATGTGACTACTGGAAAAACCATAGCTTTGACTAGATGGATCATTATTGGCAAAGTAATCTCTCTGCTTTTTAATATGCTATCTAGGTTTGTCATAGCTTTTCTTTCAAGGAGCAAAGAAAAAAAAAAAATCACTGAAAGAAAAGTCCAAGAAGATCAACTCTCTCACTGTTTTTATTGTTTCCCTATCTATCTGCCATGAAGTGATGGGACCAGATGCCATGATCTTAGTTTTCTGAATGTTGAGCTTTAAGCCAACTTTTTCATTCTCTTCTTTCATCAAGAGGTTATTTAGTTCTTCTGAGCTTTCTGTCATAAGTGTGGTGTTATTTGCATATCTGAGGTTATTGTTATTTCTCCTGGCAATCTTGATTGCAGCTTGTGCTTTGCCCAATCCAGCATTTTGCACAACATAATCTGCATATAAGTTAAATAAGCAGGGTGACAATATACAACCTTGATGTACTCCTTTTCCAATTTGGAACCAGTCTGTTGTTCCATGTCTCATTCTAACTGTTGCTTCTGGACCTGCATACAGATTTCTCAGGAAGCAGGTAAGGTAGTCTGGTATTCCCATCTCTTTTAGAATTGCCCTCAAAACTGTGTATCCCATCTTGGAGGGGGTAGTGAGAAGTTTTATAGTAATGACTCAAAGAGAGCATGATCAGCTCATAGATATTCTTCTGAATGGTTGGTAGTGAGGTAAGTGGGAGTCAGCATCATCCACCTTATTCCAACTAGCCTGGGGTCTAGATCCTTGTGGGCAGAATATGTTCATTTCTTCCACCTGGTAGGGGTTTCAGTATCTGCAAAACAGTGGTAATATATTTCTATATGTATCTCTGCTATATGGGAAAAGGAAAGATACCTTTTCCCAAGGCTATATTATTGTTTTTCTAGACTGTCCCTCACTTGTCTCTCTATCCTCTCCCTTTCCTAATTGGTAACTGTTTGAACCTCCTCCTTGGAATGGAGGGAAGGTCATAAATGAAGCCTATTTCCTACAATTTAGAAATTGGGGACACAGAAATGTAGGGTCTTTTACTCTATCAGTTAAATTCAGAACACATCATTTGATATGTATTTATAAAATAATTCTTTGAATTTAAAATACTCCAAAAAAGTAAAGAAAATACTCAAGCTGCTTTTTGTAATAATTTATTTAACTTTTATTTATCATCAGCATCCCATATTTACTGTCCCATCATGAACTAAATTTTGTATCATTCCAAAATACAAACACTGAAATTCTACCTTTAATATGTTGGTATTAGGAAATTGGTCTTTGGCAGGTTATTAGGGACAGATGAGGTCATGTGGGTGGAGTTTTCAAGAACAGAACCCAATTAGTGCCCTTATAAGAGTCACAGGAGAGTTTGCTTCTGAAACAGAAGGGAAAGGGACAGAGCACAACTTTTGAAAGAATGATATAGCCAAAGGATATAACATAAACTAATTAAAATCAAATGGGTCCAAGATGGCAGACAAGTCAACTTTGACTAGACCTTGATCCTCAGTCAGTAAGCTAAATGACACTACCAGAGGTGCCATGACATTTCCAAGGCACCATCAAAAGACCAAAAAAGTGGGAAATGGTCCAACTCCTAGAAATCTCCAGCCCTCCCCCAAAATAGTTGTGTTAGGTATTTAGAATAGGAAGCAGGAGTGCAAAATGGTGGTGGCTAAAAAACAAGGACGGCAAAGGAAAAGAGAACAAATGAAGGTCAAAGGAAGGTCTGAGGACCAGGGTGCGGACCTCAGGTAGAGCAAACAGCACTCCTGGCTAGCCCAATTTACACAGGGCAGGCCCAGGGGGAGGAGAAAACATATAAAAAGAGGAGCCAAAGAGCCGGAGGTCTCTCTCTCTCTCTCCTGCATGCTGGCATGTTCCCCGTCTCTCTTCTCTTTGCATCTTTGGGTTGGCATGCCATCAGCCTTGAGGATGGATTTTCTTGCTATTTTCTAAATAAAATAGAGCTGTAACACGGAGCCATAACACTGATCTGTCTAAGACCTATAACACAGTCTGTCCAAGACCCAAGAGCTGTGACACCCCGAGGGCTTTAACGTCCTTCGCTCCAAATCTTTGCTGCAATGAGACAGAACTGAGGAGAATACACTCGCCTGACAGGTGAAATAATCCTCCCACTCATTAGCCCATAAAATTACCCAGCCCTTTTATGGGCTAACCATGCCACATTTTGAGGTAGCCAGACTTGATCTCTGTGATGGCCCATACTCTGCTGTGGAGCGTGCTTCTCTCTAAATAAATCCATTTCTTACCTATCACTTCATCTCTCAGTGAATTATTTTTGAGATAAAACATCAAGAATCTGAGCCTCATTAAGCTCTGAAAGCAGGTACTGTGGGTTTTGGCTGGATTCAAGTCTCAGCCATGTGGGTTAGAGTCCCAGAAAAGGGTTTTTGGCCAGGTTTCAGTCCTGGCCATGTAGGTTCCAGTCCCAGTCTAAGGTAAGCAGACTTACCTGCTGTCTCTGCTCTCTACCACGGGAGAATCCAAGATGTTGTCAGCCTGAAACTAGATTTCTCACCAGAATCTGACCACGCTGGCACTCTGATGTCAAACTCCAACCTCCAGAACTGTGAGAAATAAATAGTCTTTTTTTTCTTTCTTTTTTTCTCCAGGGTATCTTCAAAACCCAGGGATCAAACCCACATCTCCTGCTTGGCAGGCAGATTGTTTTACCACTGAGACACTTGGGAAGCCCCTATAAGCCATCCAGCCTTCATAGTTTGTAACAGCAGCTTGAACTAAGAAGATATTCTTTTAACAAGTTTACTTCTTTTGTCATAATCCCCACTGAGTGAAGTCAGTCCAGTCAATTAAATTTCTAACCACATTTCTTGGCCAAAAGAAATTCCCTCATTCTCCCACATACTTGGAATAGTTTTTTTTTTTTTTACTTTTGTGTTGTAAGTCTTCCAATTTCTTGTCTTCTTAGTGTTTTTATTGTGGGGTTAATTACGCTATTCTAATGAAGCCTCTCTGATTTTTTTTAAGCGTTCTAAGTCTGCTACGTGATATAAAGCTATAAAGCCAAACAACTTCCTGCTGGCCTCTGGGTATCCATTTCTATAGGCTGAATAATCTTCTCAGTGGGATAAAAAAGGTAAGCATTCAAGTAGGTCAGGGATTTCCTTACAAATAGCATTGCCACTCTATTGCTCCATTATAGAAAATAACAAGAGCGTGTTTTTATCTGATTGTGAAGCCTTTGGCATCTTCTGTACACTTTCAAGGCTGCAGGCCACAGTGGAATAGGTTGAATTAATCTCTTTAGGTTTAAGCTTATTTATCAAAAAGGAAGAAGGCTGTATGCTAAAGTCTTAGGTCAAGCCCTCTGCTTTCACAACTCCCTTCCACCTTCCTACAACTGAGATGTGACTTAATAACGTCTTTACACATTGAATAATACTTCACAGCTGCCTTATGATGGCAGAGCACAGTAAGACATTGTGTAAATGTTGAGAGAGATAATATCATTATTCCAGGTATGAATCCAGGAGTAAAAGTGCATCTTTTGGGAATTTAATGAAAAATAAGGTATATATTTTGTTCACTATTTTTAAAATATATGTACAGATATTTTATATATATTGATATGTGTGTATATTACATATAGAGAGAGACAATTCAAAATTCTTACAGTAGACATAAGATACAGTATGATCAAAATATTTCTTTAAAAAATATTAAATGTTAAATTATATGTTATCTCTTAAGTTCTTTAATGAATTCTAATCTAGTCTCTTGTAATGTTGATTTCATTACTAAGTCATGTCTGATTTTTGCGATCCCATGGGCTACAGACTGCCAGGCTCCTCTGTCCATGGGATTTCCCAGGCAAGAATACTGGAGTGGGTTGTCATTTCCTTGTCCAGGGGATCTTCCTAACCCTGGGATGGAACTCTGATCTCTTGCATTGCAGGTGGTCTCCTGCATTGCAGGCAGATTCTTAATCAACTGAGCCACCAGAGAAGCACCATCTATTCTTTTAGGTAGTTCAGTTCAGATTCTCCAAGTGTAGGAAGTGGGAATTAATGGCATACCTGTCAGATGCCAGGCTGTAAATGCTAATCAACCAGGCCTGGTTGCCAGTGCTAAGCCAAGTTTATGAGATTTCTTCCTATCAAACTGATACCTTCTAAGACTCTCTCAGTCAGGGGATCCTTCTTTCTTGTTCCTAAGGCCAAATCCAAGTTATCTATCTCCCTATTCCTCTCATTTACTTCCTTTTCTCCATCTGTGTCTTTCTGCAAACATTAAACATGCTGGGCATAGTTTCTACATATAAAAATTATGAATAAAATATTACTCTTACCTAGAAAACCTGTGGCTAATAAGGTACATATTCAATGTGAACAATATCTTATTGATTTTTAAGTACTAAGTGCTTTTGGACACTAGAAAAATGAATAACCAAATCTAAAATGGTATGTGAACATTAGAAATTACTTATAAAGAGAACCAGTTATAGAAGTCATTTGGAATTAACTATAAAGCTTGTTAAAATGCAAATTTCTGGGCCTAATCTCAAAGATTTTGTAAGAGTAGAGGGAACTCAGTAATCTGCATGTTTTACAGGTAATCTAGAAAAAATAATAATAATAACTAACTCATGATTGAACATTAATGATAATAAATGGCAGTCTGAATTATCTATTGACCACAATTTGAAAGACACTGATCTAAGTTCTGTCATATTTTTGACAGAAAAATATGCTACCTATTGGATAGAAGAACTACTCTGTAGAAATACAGGGAAGAACAAGTAGAAAAGTATCTCATCAGCAGAATATTGTCACAATAATATTAACTAAGCACCACCCCTAATCTGTGATTCATAGTAAGAGAGATTTATTCTCCGAGATCTATGTTGGTTTCAACTGGCCTGCTCTGCTTTGGGCTGCAGTGATTAGGGTGCTGTAAGTCTATATTTTGGGGCTAGACTTAAGAGCCAGAAGCTACCTAATGAAACCTAAAGTGTAAGTGTTAGTCACTCAGTCGTATCTGACTGTTTGTGACCCTACGGACTGTAGTCCGCCAAGCTCCTCTGTCCATGAAATTCTCTAGGCAAGAATACTGGAGAAGATAGCCATTTTCTCCTCTAGGGCTCCTGTAGGGGAAATTAGATTTGGATGTCTCAAGTCCAAGGGAGCCCTCCAGGGCATGTTCATTATCAGAGTGTTCCTCTCCTTTATAAAGTGCTTCTGCTTGCCAGATTGTTTAATTGTGCACCATTCAGTGGCCATTGCCCTTCTGATCTTAACATATCTAATATGCACCCCAAAGATGTTTCCTTCAGGATAGATAAAATATTTCCCAGTTTTATAAGCTTTATAACACCAAAACACAACAGAAGCAGACTAATTTCAACAAGAATGGCACAGATTCCAGCACTGATGCATGCAGATAAACTGATTCCCCGACAGGGTAAATAAATTTACCCTATAAAACAAACAAACTAATTCCAACTAAGCTACCTACCCTCACAGAAACTAGCTCCTAAATGAACCAGTTCCAACTGGACCAGTTCCCAAATCAGGTAAATAAATTTACCCTACGAATGAGCTAGGGTGGACTTCCCCCAAGACAAAGAGTTCCCAATGAAGCGGTTCAGGGTAGAGTCCTGAACAACACCTCCTCTCTGCAAATGGGTACCCAACCAGATTGGCTTGTCCCATAAAGGAAAAGCCCAAATTGAGGGGAAGAAATGTTCCCAGTGTGCACACTGGAGCAACTTATCCCCCCAAATCGAGCTTGTCAGCTCTTAACACAAAGGACACACAAAACAAGTGAACTCGCTGAACCAAGTTATTGCTACCAGTTATCGAACTGGGTAGAATTGCCCTACAAATGAAACTGAGTTCATCAACTCTTGAAGTTTGCTGTTTCCTTGTCTCAACTGCCAAGCTCTGGGAGCAGTAGGTGGCACTTCAGGGAATCTTGAAGGAAAGAACTTCAGGACAACACAGTCCTGGCAGCTGTTAGGTTCTTGCCCCAATATTCCCTGATAGGGGCCAGTTTGCCATGAGCAGCAAGTCTTCTAGGTGGCTAAGCCAAATTGTTACTGAATACAAAGTTCCTCTGCTCACCACACAACAGGCCAATGAATCTGAGAGACAAGATGTTGAGGTAAGGAAGAAACTTTAATCAGGGAGCCAGCAGACCAAGAAGATTTCAGGTTAGCACCTCAAAATAATCATGTTAGGCTTTTCTACTAATTGTCTGAGGCTCAAGGGACAAACCTAATTACAGTTTTACCAGGTGAGCTACCATCACATTGGCTGCTGCTGCTACTGCTAAGTCACTTCAATCGTGTCTGACTCTGTGCGACCCCATAGATGGCAGCCCAGCAGGCTGCCCCCGTCCTTGGGATTCTCCAGGCAAGAGTACTGGAGTGGGTTGCCATTTCCTTCTCCAGTGCATGAAAGTGAAAAGTGAAAGTGAAGTCGCTCAGTCATGTCTGACCCTCAGCGACCCCATGGACTGCAGCCTTCCAGGCTCCTCCGTCCAGGGGTTTTCCAGGCAAGAGTACTGGAGTGGGGTGCCATTGGTTTCTTCATCACATTGGCTAAGGCAAGTCAAATAGACAAGGTAAACATTAGTAGGGTGATGTATGTGTCATATTCAGTCAAGAGTCAGAATCCACATTAATTAGTAAAAGATAATTTAATAAAGACTTAATAGAATAAGATAGAATAAAGTCACTCAGTTGTATCTGACTCATTGCAAACCCATGGAGTATACAGTCCATGGAATTCTCTAGGCCAGAATACTGGAGCAGGTAGCCTTTCTTATTCCAGGGAATCTTCCCAACCAAGGGATTGAACACAGGTCTCCCACATTGCAGGCAGATTCTTTACCAGCTGAGCCACAAGGGAAGAATGCTGGAGTGAGTAGCTTATCCCTTCTTCAGTGGATATTCCCAACCCAGGAATAAAACTGGGTCTCCTGCATTGCAAGTGGATTCTTTACCAACTGAGTATCAGGGATAATGGATAAAGATTCTAACCTGATAACAGAAAACTTTCCCACTTTGGCCTAAGAGAACAAAGAGAAGAGTTTCAAATAATTAAAATCTATAAATATAGATAAGGAGCCCTGTTTTAGACTGAATTGTGTTATCACCAAATGCATTGGATGAAGCCTAACCCTCAATGTGACTATATATGGAGATATGGCCTTCAAGTATGTAATCATGGTAAGATGAATTTGTAACGATAGGGTTGTAATTCTGTAGGCCTGGTGTCTTTATAAGAAGTCAAGGAGACACCAGAAATACATGTATGAACAGGAAAGATAATGTGAGGACACAGAGAGAAGGTCTGCAAGACAAGGAAAGAAGTCTAAAAAGAAACCCACCAGTTTTAGTCCCTTAATATTGAACTTCCAGTGTCCAGAACTGTGAGCAAATTACAACTGTGTTAAAGTCACCCAGTTAATGATATGTTGTTATAGTCTGGTAGACTAATAGACTCCCTGTGGAGCTGAAATTTAGACTTCTGAGGAGGAGGTCTTGCCCATATAAATTCTGAGAAGCCATTGCTTGGGCATGTGATACACTATTTCTGAGGATGGGTAAAAACTTAATAACAAAAAATTATATTTTATAGAGTCATGTAGCATTAAATTACTCTGAAATATTGATTTTTGAACTTGTACTAGCAAGAGTTCCTTTGAGAATATGGATTTATTTTAAAATTACATTAATTATTTTATTTAGAAATAGATACTGCATTTTTGCTTTCCCAAAGAAACTAAATTAACATAAAAAACAATAAATAAAGAATGAAGAAAAATAATAATATTAGCAAATATTTTTATGTAGAAATATTTAATACTTCAAATATTGTTAAAACCAGCAATAATTGGATATAACCCTCTTAATAAGTCAAATTGCAATAAAATAAGGATGCAAATTAAGTGGAATGGGATGCTAAATGCATTAAAATTATAAGCAACAAAATTTACTGGTGATGAATACATTTAGGCTAATGTAATAATAGGACCCAGTGGGATGATTAAAGGACTTTCCATGTGGTGTCAGTGGTGAAGAACCTGCCTGCCAATGCAAGAGACATAAGAGACACGGGTTTGATCTCAGGGTCAGAAAGATCCCCTGGAAGAAGGCACAACAACCCACTCCTGTACTCTTGCCTAGAGAATCCCAGGGATAGGGGAGACTGGTGGTTTACAGTCCATAGGGTCACACAGAGCAGGATCACTGAAAGAAAGTCACTAGGACACACACTTGTTCTCTGGTAGTGGAATCCTGCTATCATACTGATAAAATAAACAATAGTTTGCATCTAGGAACTATACAAAAGAAGTTCAAATACATTGTCCAAATATAATGTGAGCAATTGTAAATTTCTGAACAGTTGTAAAAATATGGTTTTAAAATTGTCATCACTTTAAAAATTGTACAAACCATTAGCTACAGTACATTTTTAGGAATTTTAGGAAAACTTTATCCCCACTTACATAGCAAATGATTCCAAGAGTTGTAAATCAATCGGAGTGAATTGTAAAGTGTTTAAATATTTTATACAAAATCATTTTTTTTAAAATCAGCAATCTTGTTTATGCAACTCTTCTGCCAACACCATTTACTGTGAAGTTAATTTATTGTCTCCCAGCCACCAACACTTTGCTGGTTCCTCTCCTGACTTTCCCTAAACTCCTTTTCTGTTATTTCTCTCTTACCTCATTTTCACATGGAGAAACACAGACATTTTTGACTTTGTTTTCCCTACAAAGACTTTGGATACTCTTTTTTGTCTCTTTGGTAATTGCCTACACCTAAATTACAAAGTAAATTATCACCAGGTATTTTACAAAAGGTACAATCTTCTTGCTTAAAAAAAAATGATGTTGCTAGACAGCGCTGTGCTAGAACCAGATCGCACTGATTTCGTGTATGTTTTCCCAACTGGTCAGTGAAGTCACTTTGAGAGCTTTAAATCAGTACTTGAGGAGAGGGGAAAAGAGGAGCATTTCAATCATGAAAATGAGTGAATTGACTTTTTGTTTCCCCTAGATCATCAGTTGCTAGACATACACCAGCATTGCCCTGGAAGTATTTGATGTTATTAAGTGATATGGATGTGTCGCTAGTATTACTTAGCATTAAAAGGCTTATGATAGTCTAAGTATGTTATCATCTTTATCTTTAGTCAATTAGTACCCAGAACAATCATCTGGAGTAGGAAGTAGAATTATCCTTCTTATGATCCTCTAGTCAGAGATGTTAGATCTCATTCAAGATAATTGTCCTACAGATTATTCATCAGAGTTAAAAGTATTTGAAAACAAATAGATAAATGTATCTCCATAACTGAATCACTTTGCTATACACCTGAAACTAACACAACATTGTAAATCAACTACAGTCCAATATAAAATAAAAATTTAAAAAAAGATAATCTTATTAAATGCTGAGGGAGCAATATGAAATTTTGCCTCACCCAAAATACGAACATGAGCTTAGGGCATTGGAGTGGACATGTCTGGGAGTCATAAGTGCAGTTGTAAGATTCCTAAAATTTCTGATGAATTCATTTTTAATTATTTTATTTTCAGAAAAAGAAAAAATGTCTATTTGAGAGTTAGGGATGCCCTTCACAAAGAATCCAGAACATCATAAACCTGTGAAACATATGTTAAGGCATTTGTCCAAAGTCTTAAATTACTGGGCAGTATCAAGAATAGAATTCAGGTTTCTTGATTTCAAGTTCATTATCTTTCAATGGCCCTAGTGTATTTAAATAAACCATGTGAGCCAATATTAATTTAGTTGTTAATATACTCAGTTTGTGCTTCCTTGGTCGCTCAGATGGTAAAAAATCTGCCTGCAATGCAAGAGACCTGGGTTCAATCCCTGGGTTGGGAAGATCCCCTGGAGAAGAGAAAAGCTACCCACTCCAGTATTCTGGCCTAGAGAAGTCCCTGGACAGAGAAGTCTGGTGGGCCTGGGGTCCATGGTGTCGCAAAGAGTCAGATTTGACTGAGTGACTTTCACTTATACTCAATTTACCTCCACTTTTGATATGGTCTTGTCTGAGAGTTTGTGAGTATGGCCACAGAGACAATGAAAGTTACTATTAATCCCATTGAAAAGATCCATGAACTTGTTCTTTTGCTTTTTTCCCTTCTGTCACTGAATACATGACTCAAACTTCAGCTTAAAAAAGTATTATAGACGTGCTGATTAAAAGAACTACATTAAGTAAAAGAAATTCATTGGAATGAAGAAGATGCAGTAAACTCTGATGCTAATGAGAGAAAATATTTTTTAAAACAGATATACCAGAAAGATAAATAAATCAATGCCTAGTTGTAACATGGTCTCAAAGAATGAAGTATTTTGATCTGATTATGTAACTAAGGATTTACTGCATTTGTCACACTGGTAATAAAGTGAAGTTTAAAAATTAAAAATGTAGGTTAAAAGTGACCTAGTAAAGATATCTTTGGAATATTACCTTAAAACCATGAAAAAATATTTAAAAAATAGTGATTAATAGGAAAAAAAATATTTCTTATGACTAAGTATAAAATAAACTCAAACCCCAGATTGTGAACTAAATATTACAAGATATAGGGCTCATGTACAATGAAGGATACAGAGAACTTATAGTCATTTTTTTAGATTTTGTATAACACACATGTATTTCTATAAAAGCAGATTATGTAGTCTTGAAAAAATCATAAAATAAACTAGTAATGGAGAAAAATGAATTTAATGGCATGGAGGATGAGGAAGAATGCCTTACTAGTCTAAATTCTTCACTTTGAATATGCAACAGAGTTTACATATATATGTGTATATGTGTTTATTATATATATAAACATAATACTTTTTGCTACATCATTTACAATAGAGAGGACAGAGTACATATCTCCATCTCTAAAGCAGTTTGAATTTGGCTATGAGACTTGCTTTAAACTGAGATGCTAGAAAGGTGACAGCAGCAGACATTTTAGATATGGTTTGGTTTTGTCTTTGTTCTTATCACAGTTGCTTCCTGTCCTTCTCGACAGAGGCCCTTTTATTCAACTCAGGCTTGGACACACCTGCACCAAACCTCCTTATCCCACACCTGACTTTGGACATCCTTCTCACTCAGCCAGGTCCCAAAACCCCCCATGCAACCCTATTATCAGACTGCCTACCTTCCCCCATACTGTGCTTCCTAACTCTACTCATGGTAAAGCATTCCTCATCAGCCAACTAGTCTACCACTTTGTAGACTGTTCCCATTTAGTCTCTAACGCCATCATCAGGGCCACCATAGAATCCCATCTTACACTTGGGTAGAAAACAAGACTGCTGGGTCTGGACCCCTACATGATGACTTTTGTATTTCAGTTTTCTAGAAGAAAATGGAAAATGGATAAAAGACTAAATGGAAAGAAAAGGCTGAAGAGCAGGAAGAGGAATAGACATGGTAATGCTAAAGTTTGGAGCAAGATTTTGACATGATCTCTCATTTTCAAAGATGACATTAGCCACGCAGTGGAGAGTTTAAGACCAAACTGAGAATGGCCTTCAGAAGGCAAACGCTGCCCTCTAAAAGAAGCAGGATGGTGCCTTAGATAGAACGAATGAGAGAAAAGCAAGTAGATCCTGGCTTCTAGCTACAGTTTAAAGGTTGAGCCAACAGGACCAGCTGATGGATTTTGAAAGCAAGAGAGTAGTTAAAGATGACACAAAGCATTTTTACCACCTTAAAAACCTGGGAGTTTAGAATTATTATTTAGTGACATAGCAGTTAGTAAAGTAAATTAGTTTTGGGGAAAATATTAAGAGATTGGTTTTGAACTTATTAAGTCATTCAAGTGTGCTAAACACTCAAGAGAAGCCACTGATTGTACAAAGGAATATGTAAGGTTGACGTTTAGGAGGTATATCAGACCTTATGTGTACGTGTTAATCACTCAGTTGTGTCTGACTCTTTATGATCCCATGGACTGTAGCCCACCAAGATCCTCTGCTTATGGAATTTTCTAGGCAAGAATACTGGAGTGGGTTACCATGCACTTCTTCAGATGATCTTTCCAACCCAGGGACTGAACCATGGTTTCCCTCATCGCAGGGAGATTGTTTACCTTCTGAGCCACCACTGAAGCCTTATCAGAGATTAGGTTATACATTAAACGTAGAATGGTATATACTTAACCTTGTTTGACCACATGAAGATATTCATGTAATTAAAGAAAATTACTAAGTAAAATATGGAAAACTTTGAATAAATAGAACTGCCTTATGACCCAGCAATCCCACTGCTGGGCATACACACCAAGGAAACTAGAATTGAAAGAGACACGTGTACCCCAATGTTCACCACAGCACTGTTTATAATAGCCAGGACATGGAAGCAACCTAGATGTCCATCAGCAGATGAATGGATAAGAAAGCTGTGGTACATATACACAATGGAGTATTACTCAGACCATAAGAGCAATACATTTGAATCAGTTCTAATGAGGTAGATGAAACTGGAGCTTATTATACAGGGTGAAGTTAGCCAGAAAGAAAAACACCAATGCAGTATACTAACACATATATATGGAACTTAGAATGATGGTAATGATAACCCTGTATGCGAGACAGCAAAGGAGACACAGATGTATAGAACAGTCTTTTGGACTCTGTGGGAGAGGGAGAGGATGGGATGATTTGGGAGAATGGCATTGAAACATGTATAATATCATATATGAAATGAATCGCCAGTCCAGGTTTGATGCATGATACAGGATGCTTGGGGCTGGTGCACTGGGATGACCTAGAGGGATGGTATGGGGAGGGAGGAGGGAGGGGGGTTCAGGATGGGGAACATATGTATACCTGTGGCAGATTCATGTTGATGTATGGCAAAACCAATACAATATTGCAAAGTAATTAACCTACAATTAAAATAAATAAATTTATATTAAAAAAAGAAAAATTGAGAAAAATGTAACATTTTGTAGAAAAATGTTTCAAGCTGGACTTTCTAGGTAAATTTTACAATGAATCAATAAAGAAATAATTCTTATGCTATTGAAAATATTCCAGAGCACAGAAACATCAAGAGAGAGTCTAATTTTTGGACTTATATAAATCCTCAAATTTATAAAAAGTAGCAGAAATAGTAGAAGAGGAAAAAGTGTAACCAGTGACAAATTTTATTTTCTTGGACTCAAACTCACTATGATGGTGATTGCAGCTATGAAATTAAAAGAAACTTGCTCCTTGGAAGGAAAGCTATGACAAACCTAGACAGCATATTATAAAACAGATACATCAATTTGCTGACAAATGTCTGTATAGTCAAAGCTATGGTTTTTCTAGTAGTCATGTATGGATGTGAAAGCTGGACCATAAAGAAGGCTGAGATGTGAAGAACTGATCCTTTTTAAACCAAACCTGAAAGAGACACGTGCACCCCAATGTTCATGACAGTACTGTTTACATTAGCCAGGACATAGAAGCAACCTAGATGTCCATCAGCAGATGAATGGATAAGAAAGCTATGGTACATATACACAATGGACTATTACTCAGCTATTAAAAAGAATACATTTTAATCAGTTCTAATGAGATGGATGAAACTGAAGCCTATTATATAGAGTGAAGTAACTCAGAAAGAAAAACAGCAATAAAGTATATTAATGCATATATATGGAATTTAGAAAAGTGGTAATGATGACTCTACATGCGAGACAGCAAAACAGACACAGATGTACGAGAAGACTAGGGTGGGATGATTTGAGAGAATAGCACTGAAGCATGTATACTATCAGTTCAGTTCAGTTCATTTCAGTTCAGTTGCTCAGTCGTGTCCGACTCTTTGCGACTCCATGAATCGCAGCACGCCAAGCCTCCCTGTCCATCACCAACACCCGGAATTCACTCAGACTCACGTCCATCAAGTCAGTGATGCCATCAATCCATCTCATCCTCTGTTGTCCCCTTCTCCTCCTGTCCCCAACCCCTCCCAGAATCAGAGTTTTTTCCAATGAGTCAACTCTTCGCATGAGGTGGCCAAAGTACTGGAGTTTCAGCTTTAGCATCATTCCTTCCAATCATATGTGAAATAGATCACCAGTTCAGGTTCAATGCATGAAACAGGATAATCAGGGCTGATGCACTGGGATCACCTGAGAGATGGGATATGGAAAGAGGTGGGAGGAGGTGTTCAGGATGGGGAACAAATGTACACCCATGGCTAATTCATGTCAATATATGGTAAGAAACCACTACAATATTGTAAAGTAATTAGCCTCCAATTAAAATAGATTAATTAATTAAAAAAAAAGAATTGATCCTTTTTAATTGTGCAGCTAGTGGAGATTCTTGAGAGTCCCTTGGACTCCAATAAGATCAAACCAGTCAATCTTAGAGGAAATTAACTGTGGATATTCATTACAAGGACTGATACTGAATCTCCAATACTTTGGCCACCTGATGTGAAGAATAAACTCATTGGAAAAGACCCTGACATTGGGAAAGATTGAAGACAGTAGGAGAAGGGGGCAGCAGAGGATGAGATGGTTAGATATCATCACTGATTCAATGAACATGAATTTGAGTAAACTCTGGGAGACCAGTAGAGGACAGAGGAGTCTGGCATGCTATAGTCCATAGGTTTGCAAAGAGTCGACACAACTTAGTTATGGAATAACAACAACAGCACAATTAAAAAACAAAAAGCATTATAAAATCACTAATAAATATAACACAAAAGTCTTACTAAAAGTTTGGCAATTTTAATCCAAAATATGTGTGTGTGTATACATATATATATTAACAGTTATGTTAGGAATGCATGTGTATCATAAAGAAAATAAATAAAAAATAATAAAATAAAAAAGGAAGAAATAAAAAAATAAAAAATCAATGAACTCCATAAATGATAAAAAGTTTTTGATGTTTAATTAGGAATCAATGCTGACTTTCATTTAATGAAACAAGAACAGATGGATTCTTATTTAGTACATGGATATACATAGATATATTATATGGATATAGATGTATAAATATTCAAAAGTCAGCTGCATTCTAAATGGAGAATCACTAAGCTCTTCCTATTGAAGTCTAGGACAGCACAAGGATATATCTGCTGATCTTTATTACTTTATTTTGAAAGTACTAGCAGGGCATTTTGATGTGAAAAGTAAATATGGTAATAAATATTGTACAGAAAATGTAAAATTAGCATTTTTCATATGTTAAGATTGAATAACTGAAAAATTGAAGATAAGCAATGAGAATGTTTTTTAAATATGCAAATTCAGTGAACATTTGAGTAAAAATGTTATTATATAAAATCAATAGTTTTAATAGCTTTAAACCATATAAACCCTGGAAAACTTTTTTAAAAAAAACAATTTTATTACAAAAAAACATATAGCACTTAGGAATAAATTTATGAAAATATGTATTGGACATAAATGGAGATAAATTTAACACTTTACTAAAAGACAGAAAAAAAAATTCAGAAGTCATAAGGAGCAAGATTATTAAATTTGTATAAAATATGTTCTTCTTAGAAAAGTGGATTAGGTGTTCCAAAAAGTGAATTTTAATTGGCAATGTATTTTGAGATCATATGACAAAGTGCTAATTTGGCCACACAAAGTGTTTCTATGTTTAATAAAAATAGAAAAATTAGGAAAAAATAAGTATGACAGTTTTTAAAATACAATATGCAATAGACCACTAAGCATAAAAAACAATGTACAGCATTACTTAAGGAAATGGAAGATAACAAAACAATAAACTGCTCCTTTATTTAGCTTGGCAAAGTTTAATACTACAATATTTTGAAGAGCGTTTGACTGCTGGAATTATAAAATCCATATAATTTTTATACAGTGTTTTGTCAGTATTTTTGAAAAGTAAAAAGAGTAAAGCAAAAAATCTCTTCAATCAGTTCTTCTGATACTCTCATATAAATTCACAATGACATATGTTATTTAGATATATTTAGCTACAACATTGTAATAGCAAAAAGAGCAAGATGTAACATTTCTATCATAACATTGTTTAACTAAACTATGGTAGACTAATAAACTGTATAAAATGTTCTAGTTAAAAAGAGTTATATGCATAAATGGTATGAATTGTAATCTACTTTGTAGCATTGTGGCAATGAAGACTTTGTGGGTTTGAAAATATATTTGTTCAGATAATGGATGTGTATGATGCTTTCACTGGAAAAAGCTGAGTGAAGTATACACTAAAACTCTACATGGTACATTTGTATCCTGTAAGTGTACAATAATGTGAAATTAAAAATATTTTAAATTCTGCATGGTCTGATATGGGAAAACAACAATATGTTAGAATACAAATATAATCTCTCTATATTCTATATATGCATGCATGCTAAGTCGCTTCAGTCATGTCTGATTCTGTGACCCTATGGACTATAGCCTGCCAGGATCGTATGTCTATAGGATTCTCCAGGCAATATACTGGAGTGGATTTCTCTTCCTTTCTCCAAGGAATCTTCCCTGACCCAGGGATTGAGCCCCCATCTGCTATGTTTCCTGCACTGGAAGGTGGGTTCTTTACCACTAGTGCCACCTGAGAAGCCCATATTCTCTATACAAATATGCCATATACCAGAAGCATAAATACACATGTATATACTGTATTTATTTTCTGGTCAAGAGCAGCAGTAAATCCTCTTTGGATGATACCTACATTTCAAATTTTCTTTGCAATTCTGGCATTTATGAAAATTTGCCAAGAATTGCAAGGGAAAATAAATGCATGTTTGAAAACCAGGATACCAAAAGAAGACAATAGAGACACACTCACTGCAATTATCTAACATATTTAATATGTACATGAGGAGAATACAAAATAAATGAAACTATATGTGGATAATCAAATTATGATAATGAAAAGTGCCTTAGCAGATTAAGAACTTAATAAATAGGTTTAATGACAGATTAATAATAACTGAATAGATGATAAGTAAACTGGATGACAGATCAGAAAAATATATGAAGACCAAAGCATGCTGAACAAATAATGAAACATTTAAAAAATTAACATGTGACATATGGCACATAGTGAAGAAATAAAACTTGTGAGAAATATAAGTACTATGTATTTTCAGTAATAAAGAGATAGTAGCAGAGAAAGAGAGAGAGTTGGAAGCAATATTTTAAGCCATGTATTAAAGAATGAATTAAGCCATGTAGATGGGCTCGATAAAGGACAGAAATGATATGGACCTAACAGAAGCAGAAGATATTAAGAAGAGGTAGCAAGAATACATAGAAGAACTATACAAAAAAGATCTTCACGACCCAGATAATAATGATGGTGTGATCACTAATCTAGAGCCAGACATCTTGGAAAGTGAAGTTAAGTGGGCCTTAGAAAGCATCACTAAGAACAAAGCTAGTGGAGGTGATGGAATTCCAGTTGAGCTGTTTCAAATCCTGAAAGATGATGCTGTGAAAGTGCTGCACTCAATATGCCAGCAAATTTGGAAAACTCAGCAGTGGCCACAGGACTGGAAAAGGTCAGTTTTCATTCCAATCCCAAAGAAAGGCAATGCCAAAGAATACTCAAATTACCACACAATTGCACTCCTCTCACATGCTAGTAAAGTAATGCTCAAAATTCTCCAAGCCAGGCTTCAGCAATACATGAACCGTGAACTCCCTGATGTTCAAGCTGGTTTTAGAAAAGGCAGAGAAACCAGAGATCAAATTGCCCATCCGCTGGATCATGGATAAAAGCGAGAGAGTTCCAGAAAAACATCTATTTCTCCTTTATTGACTATGCCAAAGCCTTTGACTGTGTGGATCACAATAAACTGTGGAAAATTCTGAAAGATATGGGAATACCAGACCACCTAACCTGTCTCTTGAGAAATCTGTTTGCAGGCCAGGAAGCAACAGTTTGAACTGGACATGGAACAACAGACTAGTTCCAAATAGTAAAAGGAGTACATCAGGGCTATATATTGTCACCCTGCTTATTTAACTTCTATGCAGAGTACATCATGAGAAACACTGGACTGGAAGAAGCACAAGCGGGAATCAAGATTGTCGGTAGAAACATCAATAACCTCAGATATGCAGATGACACCACCCTTATGGCAGAAAGTGAAGAGGAACTAAAAAGCCTCATGATGAATGTGAAAGAGGAGAGCGAAAAAGTTGGCTTAAAGCTCAACATTCAGAAAACAAAGATCATGGCACCCGGTCCCATCACTTCATGGGAAATAGATGGGAAAACTGTGGAAACAGTGTCAGACTTTATTTTGGGGGGCTCCAAAATCACTGCAGATGTTGATTGCAGCCATGAAATTAAAAGACGCTTACTCCTTGGAAGAAAAGTTATGACCAACCTAGATAGTATATTCAAAAGCAGAGACATTACTTTGCAGACTAAGGTCCGTCTAGTCAAGGCTATGGTTTTTCCTGTGGTCATGTATAGATGTGAGAGTTGGACTGTGAAGAAAGCTGAGCGCTGAAGAATTGATGCTTTTGAACTGTGGTGTTGGAGAAGACTCTTGAGAGTCCCTTGTACTGCAAGGTGATCCAACCAGTCCATTCTGAAGGAGATCAACCCTGGGATTTCTGTGGAAGGAATGATACTAAAGCTGAAACTCCAGTACTTTGGACACCTCATGAGAAGAGTTGACTCATTGGAAAAGACTCTGATGCTGGGAATGATTGGGGGCAGGAGGAAAAGGGGACAACCGAAGTTTAGATGGCTGGATGGCATCACGGACTCGATGGACGTGAGTCTGAGTGAATTTCAAGAGATGGTGATGGACAGGGAGGCCTGGCGTGCTGCAATTCATGGGGTCGCAAAGAGTCGGACACGACTGAGCAACTGAACTAAGCCATGTATTAAAAGAATTCTAAAAACCTAAGCAATGAAAATAGACAAAAAAGTACACTCTGGGAAAAAATGGCAAAAATTGCTGAAAATTAAAAAACAAAAAGAAAACAATAGCAACAAAAGACAAGAAAATGACACACTAGATTCAACAAATCAGGCGTCAAACTGACAACTCAATGAAACAGAATTAATGAAAAAGTTCGATTAAATTAACTTTTTTTGCAGTTCTAAAAAGTACCTGCTGAACTAGATTTCTATAGCCAGAAAAAAGTATAGACAAATTGAAAGTAAAATAGTTATTTCTGTAAACATTGAAAGAAATTATCATTAAACACTTAAAATAATAATAAAGTGAATTTTTCAAGAATAATGATTATAATGATCTTGAGTAGAAATATGGAAATGCAGGAAGGAATAAAGTACAATATGGAGTGTCAAATAATAAGTAAATCTAGGTAAATATTAATGTTACAATATAACTTACAGAATTTAAACGTATCTGCAGGCTAAAGACAGGAGAACAATAGCATGGAAGGTAAGAAGTTAAAAGTTTTACATTCTTCAAATCATCTTGAAAGTTGTAAAAAGAATAATTACAAGTATGCCTGTATTAATGAAGACTCATAATTAATCAAGCCTCTATTAGGGTAGGTGCAAGTAGAATAGTACACTTTATAATTATATATCAAGGAAATTCCCTGGCAGTCCACAGACTAAGACTCAGTGCTTTCATTGCCATGTGTCAGGGAGCCAGGTTTTAACACCTGGTCAGGGAACTACGATTACACAAGCCATGCACTTTAGACCAAAAAAAAAAAAAAAGGCATAAGGATGTAAAGAATTAGTAGAGTACAACTAATAGAGTAAAAATTAATGAAGTGAAAAAAAATGTAATTAAATCTAAGGTGAGTCAATTCAGAAGAGAGCAAGAAATGTTAGAGGAGATTTAAACAGAATTGAAATTTTTAAATTATATAATATAAACTAAACCAGATTCTTCAATTGAACAATAGAATATTCAGATTGGAAGGTAGGGGAGATAATGTACAGCCAAGGAGAGATACGTTTAAATTAAAAATATAGAAAGGATGACCTGTAAACATTGGAAGAATTATGTGATATAAATACTAATCATATAAATACTAATCAAAAGAAGGCTGTTGTAGTTGCATATGTATCAAAGGAGATTTGAAAAGTAAAATGTCATCAGAAAAAAGGAATGATTAGTTCAGAATAATCTTTTAAAAATTACCAGTCTATCAAGAGGATATAACACTTTTTTTTTGTCTGTATGAATCTAATATCTATTCACACTAAATTTCTAGAAAAATGGAGATAAAATAGAGCTTCAGTAATATGAAAAACTGTATTTATAAAATCTATAGGAGCCTTCACACATAATGGCTCACTACTGGAAATTTTTTTTCAGAATTTTCAATGAATCAAGGATGTATACTTTTTAAAACATTCTGTTCAATGTTTTAATGAAAAGTGAAAATGAAAGTTGCTCAGTCTTGTCTGGCTCTTTCTGACCCCATGGACTATACAGTCCATGGAATTCTCCAGGCCAGAATACTGGAGTGAGTATCCTTTCCCTTCTCCAGGGGATTTTCCAACCTAGGGATCAAACCCAGGTCTCCTGCATTGCAGACGGATTCTTTATCAGCTGAGTCACAAGGGAAGCCCAGACAGTTTTACTTATTTCCTACTTAACACTGAAAAAATGGTCAATTACAGGCAGATTATAGAAATAAATATGAAAGGTAAAGCAATAAATCTTCCAAAAGAGTACATTGGAGAATAACTTCATGAACTTGGGAACAGAGACTATTTCCTAGGTCATGTAAGGCACTAACCATAAATTAAGATATTGATTACTTGGTCTACAACAGAATTAGAAGTTTCTGTCTATCAGAAGACATAATTATTAAGATAGTGAAAAGATAAACCACCCAGTAGAAGATATTTGCATAATATGAGAAAAATACCATAAATATTTTTTTTAAAAAGACAGCAACTCAATAAACAATATGTACAAAAGACAAGCACATCACAAAAGGGTGCAATGGCCAGATTATGTAATATAAGATATCCAGTAAAGATAAGAGATGTTTTCCTATATGTGCAAAGATATTTTGGGTCAAAAATGTGATTATTTTGCTTTGACTACATTTTTTTCTTGGTGATATTCCATAGGATGATGACATGCATTTGATGGCAGTTAAGATTATTTGTCAGGATGTACATAGCTTCCTTTAACGTTGTGGCAGTAATGTTGATTTTTTTATTTTTTATTTTTATTTTTTTGCTCTAAAAGTGGTATCAAGAGCATTTCACTCACATTTTTCGGTGGTGTCAATCAGCATTCAAAAAAACAAAGATTATGGCATCTGTTCCTACCACTTCATGGCAAATCGATGGGGGAGCAATGGAAACAGTGAGAGACTTCATTTTCTTGGGCTCCAAAGTCACTGCAGATGGTGACTACAGCTATGAAATTAAAAGACGCTTGTCCCTTGGAAGAAAAGCAATGACAGACATAGCATATTAGAAAGCAGAGACATTACTTTGCCAACAAAGATCTGTATAGTCAAAGCTATGGTTTTTCCTGTAATCATGTGAGTTGAAACATAAAGAAGTCTGACTGTTAAAGAACTGATGCTTTTGAGATGGAGAAGACTCTTTAGAGTCCATTGGACTGCAAGGGGATCAAATCAGTCAATCTTAAAGGATATCTATCCCGAATATTCACTGGAAGGACTGAAGTTGAAGCTCCAATACTTTCGCCACCTGATATGAAGAACTGACTCATTGGAAAAGACCCCAATGATGGGAAAGATTGAAGGCAGGATGAGAAAGGAATGACAGGGTATGAAATGGTTGGATGGCATCACCTACCCAGTTGACATGAGTGAGCAAGCTCTGGGAGATGGTGAAGGACAGGGAAGCCTGGTGTATTGTAGCCCATGGGGTCTCAAAGAGTCAGACATAACTGAGAGACTGAACAAGAACAGAAACCTTTGCACTTTGTGCTAATGATGATTAAGTTTCCTCTCATCTAAAATGGGGGCATATAGGAAGATATGCATTACTTTCTATATGCAGTAAAAAATCTGTCATTACTTCCTATATGCAGTAAAGTATCTGTCAGCAAAGCAGGAGTTGTAGGAGATGCAGGTTCTATCCCTGTGTTGAGAAGATACCCTGGAGGAGGGCATGACAACCGCCTACAGTATTCTTTCCTGGAGAATCCTTTTGATAGAGAAGCTTGGCAGGCTCAGTCCATAGGGTCACAAAGAGTCAGACATGAATGAAATGATTTAGCACTCACAGTTGATTTATATTATGTTAGTTTCAGGTGTGCAGCAAAGTGATTTCAATACACACTCACACTCACACACACTTATATTATATATGTGCATGTACTTTTCAGATTCTTTTCCATGATAGGTTATAACAAGATATTGAATATAGTACCTGTGCTATACAATAAATTCTTGTTGTTTATATATTCTTTATTCTTGAAAGTACTGACACAACTACCTCTACTTAAAAATGAGGATATTTGGATTGCCAATGCATTATTTTCCCTTTAAAATAACCTCAATATTGATCAACTATAGCAGCAGTGAAACTGTTAGTCCCTCTGCCAGAATTCCTGCATTACTATGTCTGTGATAGAAGTATAGACATTTGGCTGCACCAAGTCATCTGTGAATTTTCCTTAGTGAGACTTCACAGTAGCACAAGATTGTAACCAGGATAACTGACACTAGTATATTTTGAATAGCTTTTACTGAAGTTAAGTACATATCTATGTTAAATTTTTGCATTTTTTAATGTTTGTATACCCATCAGCTGGGGCTAGCCTATCTCATAGTATAATTGAATTTTATTTTAATTGTATTAAAATTAAATTTAATTTAGTATAGCATTTTCATGTGTCAATTTTAAACTATTTTTTAAAGAAGAACTACAGCAGAATTAATTTTAAATAAAGGCATTTTATATTTTTATCTTTTATACTTAAATATTAACAGTAGACAAGAAATATTCAATGAGCTATGAGTAGTATCCAGTATATTAAAGGTGCTTATACATATTTCAAAAATAACTGAATTACATCCAGCTGATTCTCATAAAGGGAAAAGCAATTAGTAAAATAACTATTGAGTTACTATTGGACTTCTCTAAGGCTGGATAATTTTGCTAGTTACACAAAGAATGTCCTTGAATTTTAGAAGTCTGAATTTATTACCAGGGAACTCAGCTAAGCAAACACATTTTTATCTGTTGACATTTAATCAAGGCAGCAGTTTTTATTTATACAAAGCATTACATACATTGGGAATGTTTTTCTCTTTAGATGAAATTAACCACAGTGTGCTTTTCAGGCATAATATGATTAGGCAGGCATACAGACATTTCAGATATGTAAAATGAAGGGGAAAGATGAAAGAGGGAAAGTGTCCTAGTATTAATAGGATATTTAATATGTGGCCTTGACTGAGTTAGGTATGTATGCAGTTTTTAAGACAATATTTAAACATAAGACTGGAGACTATAAAATTCCTAGGATGAAACAGAGGGAAAAGCTCCTCGACATTGGTCCTGGCAACAGTTATCCGTTTTTCTTTTTTCTTTTCTTTTTTTTGTACATGACACTTAAGGACAAGCAAAAAAAAAAAAAAAAAACACACACACACACATACACACACGCAAACAAACAAGAGGGACCATACCAAACTAAGATGCTTCTATACAGCAACAGAGACAATCAACAAATGAAAAGGCAACCTATGGAATAAGAGAAAATATTTGCAAACCATATGTCTGATAAGGGATTAATAATATGCAAAGAACTCAAATAACTCAATAGTAAAAAATAGGTACAGGAATTAAATAGATATTTCTCCAAAGAAGACATACAAATGGCTAACAGTTAAATGAAAAGATGCTCAGTGACACTGATAATCAGGAAAATGTAAATCAAAATCGCAAAGAGGTATCACCTCACATTGGTTAGAATGGATATTCATCAAGAAGATAAGAGGTAACAAATGTTAGTGAAAATGTGTGAAGTCATGGAAGCGTTAGTTAATGCCATGGCAGGAATTATATTTTAATATTTAAATGTATCACATTAACAGGGTCCTAAATTAACATAATGTTATATGTCAATTATATCTCAATAAGAAAATATTGGAATGACTTCAGAAAATATTTGTCAGTTTTTAGGAAATTAACAGGAAAGAGTTAAAAAATCCAAAAGCTTTTTTAACTTGCTGAAAGTTATACAGTGAATATGTAGGACAGTGGATTTTCACTTTTTTTCTTCATTCGTCCTCTAAACTATCTTCTGTAAATCTGTGTATTGACAAATAGTTCATAGATATGCATTACCCTAATTATGGAATATCTTTCTGAATTATTTTCTACTTAAAGGCATAACAATGCAATTGAAAACCATTAATTTTTATTCATTACTTTAAAAATATTTTCCATTGATTGCCATTTCTACTTTGAATGGATTCATTAAAAAAAATTTCGGTTAAATCAGTGTCAACAAATACTGAGTTTGTTCACAAATTTTTAGTAATAATTTCTAAATAAATGCTGTTAATTTCTGAAAAGATCCAGTTTTTATACAAAAGGATTCTTTTTATTCATTTATTTACTTTTTATTGAAATACAGTTGATTTACAATTTTGTGCCAATCTCTGCTGTACAGCAAAGTGGCTCAGTTTAACACACATATATATTCTTTTAAAATATTATTTTCCATTATGGTTTATCCCAGAATACTGGATTTATTTCCCTGTGCTATGTAGTAGGACCCTGTTTATCCATTCCAAATGTTATAGTTTGTACCTACCCACCCCAAATTCCCAGTCTATCCCTCTGCTTCTCTTCTGCCTTGGCAAACACAATTCTGATCCCTATGAGTCTTTTTCTGTTTTGTATGTAGGTTCATTTGTGCCATATTTTAGACTCCACATGTAAGTGAAAACCATATGGTTTGTGTTTTTCTGACCTAACTTCACTTAGTATGATAATCTGTAGTTGAATATATGTTGCTGCAGATGATCTTATTTTGTTCTTTTTTATGAGGGGGTAATATTCCATTGTGTACATGCACCACATTTTCTTTGTGCTTACCAGGTGGTGGTAGTGGTAAAGAACTTGGCTGCCAATGAAGGAGAAACAAGAGACATGGGTTTGATCCCTGGGTGGGGAAGATCCCCTGGAGGAGGGCATGGCACCCCATTCTAGTGTTCTTGCCTGGAGAATCCTATGGATGAAGGAGCTTGGTGGGCTATGTCCATAGAGTCACAAAGAGTCAGACAAGACTGAAATGATTTAGCATACACGAACAACATCTTTATCCGTTCATCTGTCAATGAACATTTAGGTTGTTTCCATGTTTTGGATATTGTGAATACTGCTGCTATGAACATAGGGGTGCATGTATCTTTTCAAATTATGGTTTTCTCCATATATATGTCCAGGAGTGGGATTGCTGGATCATATGGTAATTCTGCTTTAGTTTTCTGAGAAAACTCCTTACTGTTTTCCATAGTAGCTGCTCCAAACTACATTCCCACCCATGGTATAGGATTCCCTTTTCTCCACACCCTCTCCAGCATTTATTTGTAGACTTTTAAATAATGGTCATCCTGACTGGTGTGAGGTGGAAACTCTGCAAATTTGATTTGCATTTCACTAATAATTAGTGATGTTGAACATCTTTTCATGGGTCTACTGGCCATCAGTATGTCTTCAATGGGATTCTTTCAAAGAGATATTTTATAAGGCTAAGAAAACATTCCTATTTTTTTGTATTTTTTTTATATAGCATGGTATGTAAGTGAATAGGTAAGCTTTCACAAAGTTGACACTATTAATATACCTACTGTGCACAGAATATCTTACAAAGTAGTTTGTGTCTCCAAAATCAAGGCAGTTAACTCTGTCCACAGCACAGCTTATGAGAGAAGATATATCAACAGATGCATTCATGATGATATAAAGTGGAAATATTTGTATTGAAAATGAAGCATATGAAGCATGATCATATTTCAGAATCGAGAAATATAACATCATAAAAGAAATGATGATTAGCTGATAAGAGCATGCATAGAGTTTCATTGTAAAAGCTTGAATCGAAGAGGATGAGAAATTGTATAAGCTGAAGGATCAACATTCAGGTTCTGTATAAACATTTGTAATGAATTCAGCAAGGCTATATACTGATGATAGAAATTGGGAAATAAGATAGAAAACATATCAAAGTGGACTGTTATACATAACTATCTCTCTCAATTATTTTAGCTGAATATAGAAAGCATAATTATAATATGATTTAACAGAAAAAAAAACATTTAAATCTCTTGTTACAACTTTCTAAAATTGTAGTTTTCTTTCAATCTCTGAAGAAACATTTATGGAAACATTTTTAAACAGAGCAAGGCAATATTTTTCAGTGAGATCTTTTAGAGTATTTAATAATGAACATGAGACTTATCAAATGACCTCTATAATCAGTCAACTGACAAATAACTTACTTGCATAAACATGAGATTATGATCTTACGAGCCTCATTTTAACTTGAAGTTGGGCATTGTCCATGCTCTGAATCTTTTTCATAGAGCACTTGAAAGTGAATATTATCACACAAATGAGAAATCCAAATTTGTCAACAGCATGGATAGAGAAGTTTCTGGAAAGTATCAGTTCAGTTCAGGCACTCAGTCTTGTCCGACTCTTTGCGACCCCATGAATCACAGCACGCCAGGCCTCCCTGTCCATCACCATCTCCCAGAGTTCACTCAGACTCACGTCCATGGAGTCCGTGATGCCATCCAGCCATCTCATCCTCGGTCGTCCCCTTCTCCTCCTGCCCTCAATCCCTCCAGCATCAGAGTCTTTTCCAATGAGTCAACTCCTCGCATGAGGTGGCCAAAGTACTGGAGTTTCAGCTTTAGCATCATTCCTTCCAAAGAACACCCAGAGCTGATCTCCTTTAGAATGGACTGGTTGGATCTCCTCGCAGTCCAAGGGACTCTCAAGAGTCTTCTCCAACACCACAGTTCAAAAGCAGCAGTTCTTCGGCACTCAGCCTTCTTCACAGTCCAATTCTCACATCCATACATGACCACTGGAAAAACCATAGCCTTGACTAGATGGACCTTTGTTGGCAAAGTAATGTCTCTGCTTTTCAATATGCTATCTAGGTTGGTCATAACTTTTCTTCCAAGGAATAAGCATCTTTTAATTTCTTGGCTGCAATCACCATCTGCAGTGATTTTGGAGCCCAAAAAGATAAAGCCTGACACTGTTTCCACTGTTTCCCCATCTCTTTCCCATGAAGGGATGGAACCAAATACCATGATCTTCATGTTCTGAACGTTGAGCTTTAAGCCAACTTTTTCACTCTCCTCTTTCACTTTCATCAAGATGCTCTTTAGTTCTTCACTTTCTAGCAAAAGGATGGTGTCATCTGTATATCTGAGGTTATTGATATTTCTCCCAGCAATCTTGATTCCAGCTTGTGCTTCTTCCAGCCCAGCATTTCTCATGATGTACTCTGCATGTAAGTTAAATAAGCAGGGTGACAATATACAGCCTTGATGTACTCCTTTTCCTATTTGGAACCAGTCTATTGTTCCATGTCCAGTTCTAACTGTTGCTTCCTGACCTGCATACAGACTTCTCAAGAGGCAGGTCGGCTGGTCTTGTATTCCCATCTCTTTCAAAACTTTCCAGTTTACTGTGATCCACACAGTCAAAGGCTTTGTCATACATAGTTGGTGCAAAGCATGAATTGCAATCAGCTTTTTTTTTGTGCTTATTTCAAATCTACATAGCTACTTAATTTGCACATTGTTCTCTTAAAGTTATCATTTGAAAAAACAGGCTTAATTTGCATGTATTGAATAAAGTCTTCCCAAAGAATTTATTCCAAGTGTTTTTATTTTCAATGGTATAGCTAAGAAAAATATATTAAGCATCATTGATTCAGGCTTAGTTAATCTGGCTTTCATTAAATAGTCAGAATAATATTAAATTTATTTTTAAAACAAGATACTATTTTTAATTTGATAAGGTTGATTTATTTATAAAAACTGGCTGATTTAAGAACAAATGTAAGGTGATATGGCATCAAGTTCCCATCATTAGAACTTTACTGGCTGAAAAAAGAAAAACCTTCCAAGATGTGTAAGAAAATTGATGAAGGAGGAATATTGAACCATGTTTAAAAGAAATAGAATGATGATATCCTTTTAGTGAATTTTAGTTCAAATGATAATTTTAATAGAACAAAGTGTGAATTAACTAGCTATGTAGATTTGAAAGAAGCATAGTTTCTGCCTTCCCTGGTGGCTCAGACAGTAAAGCATCTGTCTGCAGTGCAGGAGACCGGGGTTTGATCCCTGGTTTGGGAAGATCCCCAGGAGAAGGAAATGGCAGCCCACTCCAGTATTCTTGCCTAGAAAATCCCATGGACAGCGGAGGCTGGTAGGCTACCATCCATGGAGTCACAAAGAGTCAGACATGACAGAGACTTTACTTTCAAAGTTAATTGCAATTCATGCGTTGCACATTACTAGTTAGGTACAAGTTAAACTAGTACAAGTTTAAAAAAAAAATCATGTATTAAATACATTAACTTTGTGCCAGTACCATAATGTCTTGATGACTGTGGCTTTGTAGTAGAGCATGAAGTCAGGCAGGTTGATTCTTCCAGTTCCATTCTTCTTTCTCAAGATTGCTTTGGCTGTTTGAGGTTTTTTGTATTTCCATACAAATTGTGAAATTATTTGTTCTAGCTCTGTGAAAAATACTGCTGATAGCTTGATAGGGATTACATTGAATCTGTAGATTGCTTTGGTTAGTATACTCCTTTTCACTATATTGATACTTCTGATCCATGAACATGGTATATTTCTCCATCTATTAGCATTCTCTTTGATTTCTTTCATCAGTGTTTTATAGTTTTCTATATATAGATCTTTAGTTTCTTTAGGTAGACATATTCCCAAATATTTTATTCTTTTTGTTGCAATGGTGAATGGAATTGTTTCCTTAATATAAATCAATGGAAGAAAATAGAAAGCCCGAGATCAATCCACACACCTATGGACACCTTATCTTCAATGAAAGAGGCAAGAATATACAATGGATTAAAGACAATCTCTTTAACAAGTGGTGCTTGGAAAACTGGTCAACCACTTGTAAAAGAATGAAACTAGAACATTTTCTAACACCATTCACAAAAATAAACTCAAAATGGATTCAAGATCTAAATGTAAGACCAGAAACTATAAAACTCAACATAGGCAAAACACTCTCCGACATAAATCACAGCAGGATCCTCTATGATCCACCTCCCAGAATACTGGAAATAAAAGCAAAACTAAACAAATGGGATCTAATTAAAATTAAAAGCTTCTGCACAACAAAGGAAACTATAAACAAGGTTGAAAAGACAGCCTTCAGAATGGGAGAAAATAATAGCAAATGAAGCAACTGACAAACAACTAATCTCAAAAATATACAAGCAACTTATGTAGCTCAATTCCAGGAAAATAAATGACCCAATCAAAAAATGGGCCAAAGAACTAAATAGACATTTCTCCAAAGAAGACATACGGATGGCTAACAAACACATGAAAAGATGCTCAACATCGCTCATTATCAGAGAAATACAAATCAAGACCACAATGAGGTACCATTTCACACCAGTCAGAATGGCTGTGATCCAAAAGTCCACAAGCAATAAATGCTGGAGAGGGTGTGGAGAAAAGGGAACCCTCTTACACTGTTGGTGGGAATGCAAACTAGTACAGCCACTATGGAGAACAGTGTGGAGATTTTTTTAAAAAACTGGAACTAGAACTGCCTTATGACTCAGCAATCCCACTGCTGGGCATACACACTGAGGAAACCAGAGTTGAAAGAGACACGTGTACCCCAATGTTCATCACAGCACTTTTTATAATAGCCAGGACATGGAAGCAACCTAGATGTCCATCAGCAGATGAATGGATAAGAAAGCAGTGGTACATATACACAATGGAGTATTACTCAGCCATTAAAAAGAATACATTTGAATCAGTTCTAATGAGGTGAATGAAACTGGAGCCTATTATACAGGGTGAAGTAAGCCAGAAAGAAAAACACCAATACAGTATCTGTTCAGTTCAGTTCAGTCACTCAGTCGTGTCTGACTCTTTGCAACCCCATGAATCACAGCACGCCAGGCCTCCCTGTCCATCACCATCTCCCAGAGTTCACTCAGACTCACGTCCATTGAGTCAGTGATGCCATCCAGCCATTTCATCCTCGGTCGTCCCCTTCCCTCCTGCCCCCAATCCCTCCAGCATCAGAATCTTTTCCAATGAGTCAACTCTTCACATGAGGTGGCCAAAGTACTGGAACTTCAGCTTTAGCATCATTCCTTCCAAAAAATCCCAGGGCTGATCTCCTTCAGAGTGGACTGGTTAGATCTCCTTGCAGTCCAAGGGACTCTCAAGAGTCTTCTCCAACACCACAGTTCAAAAGCATCAATTCTTCGGCGCCCAGCCTTCTTCACAGTCCAACTCTCACATCCATACACGACCACAGGGAAAACCATAGCCTTGACTAGACGGACCTTAGTCGTCAAAGTAATGTCTCTGCTTTTGAATATACTATCTAGGTTGGTCATAACTTTTCTTCCAAGGAGTAAGCGTCTTTTAATTTCATGGCTGCAGTCACCATCTGCAGTGATTTTGGAGCCCAATACAGTATACTAACACATATATATGGAATTTAGAAAGATGGTAATGATAACCCTGTATGTGAGACAGCAGAAGAGTCACAGATGTAAAGAACAGACTTTTGGACTCTGTGGGAGAGGGAGAGGGTGGGATGATTTGTGAGAATGACATTGAAACATATATACTATCATGTAAGAAGTGAATCGCTAGTCTAGGTTTGATACAGGATACAGGATGCTTGGGGCTGGTTCACTGGGATGACCCAGAGAGATGGTATGGGGAGGGTGGTGGGAGGGGGGTTCAGGGTTGGGAACTCATGTACACCTGTGGTAGATTCATGTCAATGTATGGCAAAACCAATACAGTATTGTAAAGTTAAAAAAAAATACACTAACTTTATTCTTGATAGCTACTTTTTAAAAATTATTTTTTAGTGTGTATTTGTTTATTGCTGTACTGGTTCTTCATTGCCACATGCAAGCTTTTTCTCTAGTATTGAGCAGGGGCTACTCTAGTTGTGATGCATGGGCTACTCATTGAAATGGCTTCTCTTGAGGAGCACAGATTCCAGGAACACATAGGCTTCAGTGGTTGTGACACATGGGCTCAGTGCTTGCAGTTCTCAGACTCTATAGTACTGGCTCCAGTTGTGGTGCACAGACTTAGTCGCTCCTAGGCATGTCAGATCTTCCCGATCAGGGATTGAACTCATGTCTCCTATAATAGCAGGCAGAGTCTTTACCACTGAACCACTGGGGAAGCCCTTGCTAGCTATTTTTATTCTTAACCTACAAATCATACCAGAATGTAAAGGCAACTTTAAGAAAGCAACAAGATCTAGAAAACATGTTAAATAAAGCTAAAGTTTATTTGCTTCTTGACCATTGACTTTCAGAAATGCTGGAAATTACTTTCTATGTTTTACAAATTAAGTAACAATTCTATCTGGCATGACTCTATCTAATCTGCTCCCTCCTCATTCTGCTTCTGGGAGGAAGTATAGGAGGGTATTGAAGAGATTTCAAGGGTGTCCAGAGTCCTGACAATATTGTAAGGTTTATGTACCTTTTTTTCTTGTTACTGCTAATGAATTTTTGCTTATGCCAATTCTTTTACTGGTTTAATTTTTTTGTATTGTATTATATTCCATATTACCTCTAGGATATAATATGTTGCCTCTTATCTTAAGAACCCTTTTCCTCATCTTTCTCTCTCTCTTTTTTGTTTTAAGACACTATTTATTTTTGAGGCCGTATCTCTAGTTTCACATTTCTGCAACATGTTTAAAACCACAGAGTCTTGTGGGGATCTCGAGAATGGAGGACTTTTTGTTTTCCCACTTCTTGTAAGCAAGGGTCCAGCCTTCATGACCTTTCCTGATTTCCAAAGAGAAGGTTTGAACATTGCTAATGAAGGGAGGAGCAGCCACAGAATCATCTGAGGCAAGATTAAAAGGATCAGATAATCTCAAGATTAGGAGTTTCAACCACCTGAGGGGCTGTCCAGCTAATGCCAGTGGTAAAGAACCCCTCTGCCAATGCAGGAGATCTAAGAGACAAAGGTTTAACCCCTGAGTCAGGAAGATCCTATGGAGGAGGACATGGCAACCCACTTCAGTACTCTTGCCTGGAGAATCTCATGGACAGAGAAGTCTGGTGGGCTACAGTCCATAGGGTTGCACAGAGCTGAACACAACTGAAGTGACTTAACACACAAGCAACCACCTGAGACACTACACACACTCTAATCCTGTCAACAACCCACCCTTTTGAAACTTTGCAGAAGAAAGAATATCAGACTGTTAATGCCTTGATCCTTATCACATACCCTTGCCTGCCTGTATGCTGCTAAGTCACTTCAGTCGTGTTCGACTCAATGCGACCCCATAGATGGCAGCCCACCAGTCTCCCCTGTCCCTGGGATTCTCCAGGCAAGAACAATGGAGTGGGTTGCCATTTCCTTCTCCAATGCAGGAAAGTGAAAAGTAAAAGTGAAGTCGCTCAGTTGTGTCCAACCCTCAGCGACCCCATGGACTGCAGCCTTCCGGGCTCCTTCATCCATGGGATTTTCCAGGCAAGAGTACGGGAGTGGGGTGCCATTGACTTCTCCAGCCTGACTATATAACCTCTCTCAATTTACCAGGAAGCCAGGCACAATTCTTGAGGTGCTAGCCTATTGTGTTCCCTTTTTGCCTGGCAAAGAAATAAAGCCACCCTTTCTTTCTCCTCCATAACTCTGTCTCCATTTTTCTGTTCAGCAATAGTGCATGAAAGAGTTGATTTTAGCATCACTTTGAATATTACTTTATAAGTTTTTTGAAAGAAAGTCTAAATTTGTATTTCTTGCCTTCTTTATGTTCCATTACCATCCTTATATTCTTAATTTTTTTGAGTGTGTGTGTGTCTTTGTGTTTGCTCAATTGTTCAGTTGTGTCTGAACAACTTTGCAACCTCTAGCTTGCCAGGTTCCTCTGTCCATGGAATTTTCCAGGCAAGAATGTAGAAGTGGGTTGCCATTTCTTATTCCAGGGGATCTTCCAAACCCAGGGATCAAACCCACTCTCTTGCATCTCCTGCATTGGCAGGCATGTTCTTTGCTACTGCACCACCTAGGAAGCCCCTTAATTTTTCTACTAAGATGTAATTGACATATGACATCATATTAGTTTTAAGAGTATAACATAATGATTTGTGTATGTATTACAAAATGATTACCATAAAACATTTATTAACACCCATCACCACACATAATTACACCACACATTTTTTCTCTTGTGGTAGTAACTTGTGGAACCCTACTCACTTAGAAACTTTCAAATATGCCATAAAAGTATTGTGAGCTATAGTCACCTTGCTGTAAATTATAATCCCAGGATGTAATGATCATATAACTAAAAGCTTGTACCATTTGATCACCTTCAACTCCCCCAACCATCTCCCACAACTGACCACAAATCTGTCTCAAAATTCTAATAGTGCCTTCTCAAATAAAGAAAATCCCCTTTCCATTTCCTGCATTGTGAAGCTCTTTGGTTCTTTTACTTCTTCCTCTTGACTCTCTTTATCCTTTCTGTGGACGTCCAACTCCATCAGACTTTCATTAGTAAGCCCCTTGTGTTACACAGCAAGGAGTTCAAAGAAGTTGCCCTCTTGCAGATCTAGCTCCAGCTAGACTTTGTACACTAAAGCACAATCCCTTGTAGAGGATGCACACATGTGATAATATATGCTAGATACTTGAACTACTTTACAAGATTGGACATGTGAGCATATGTTTGTGTTTTGAAAGTTCATTACTTGAAGGTTTGTATGTAAGAGACTTACTCTAATGCCATTTGCAGCAACATGGAAGGACCTAGAGACTGTCATACTGAGTGAATAAGTCAGAAAGAGAAAGACAAATATTATGATATTGCATATATGTGGAATCTAAAAACAAGAAAGGTACAAATGAATTTATCTACAAAACAGAAATAAGTTACATGTGCAGAAAACAAATTTATGTTTAACCAGAAGTGAAGAGGGAGGAATAAATTGAGAGACTGAAATTGACATATATACACTACTATAGATAAAATAGATAACTAATAAGGACCTACTACATAACAGAGGAGATTTTATTTGATACCCTATAATGACCTACATGGGGAAAGGCTCTATAAAAGAGTAGATGTATGCATGTTGTTGTTTTAATGACTAAGTCATGTCCAACTCTTTTGTGACCCCACAGACTATAGCCTGCCAGTATCCTCTATCTATGGGATTTCCCAGGCAAGAATACTGGAGTGGATTGTCATTTCCATCTCCAGGGTATCTTCTCAACCCAGTGATCAAACCCATGTCTTCTGTGGCGGCAGGCAGATTCTCTACCACTGAGTCACTAGGGAAGCCCAAGTCACTCAGTCGTGTTAGACTTTTTGTGATCCCATGGACTGTAGCCTGACAGGCTTCTCTGTCCATGGAATTCTCCAGGCAAGAATACTGAAGTGGGCAGCCATTTCTTTTTTCCAGCAGGTCTTCCTGACCCAAGGATAGAACCCAGATCTCCTGCATTACAGGCAGGTTCTTTACCACTGAGCCACCAGGGAAACCCCAGATGTATGTCACTTTGCTGTACACCTATGACCAATGCAACATTGTAAGTCAACTATACTCCAATAATTTTTTAAAATAGCCACCAATTTATGCATGCATAGTCAGGTTACTTACTTTTGTTTTTATTCTTATAATCACTTACAGAATAAACCTGGTTACTATACTGAACAATACATCTGTACTTGTATTCAAATTCAAAAAAAGGGCATCAGTTAATCTGTGTTCCAAAATGTATTATTTTTAGAGATCAAATGGATGTAATAAAAGGATTATAAAATACTAGCATGTCCTTATATAGTTTACTACTCTTTTCCTTTTTGATGTTTTTGTTTTTTCAGGGGCCTAATTGCATTACCACTATTATTTTGGCACTCTTTTCTCTGTTTTCCTTAAAAATAGAGTCATAACACAATCATAGTAATGGGTTTTATTTGCTTCACTGACTGTCACTAAGAGAGCTTTATTTAACTCATATGTTTCCATTTACATCAAAGCCTAGCCTTCACCACATCATTTTCTTACATATTTACAGGTGAACATTTGTAAGTAAAGGTGATTTTATTTTCAGTGCATTTGAAACATAGTCTGAAAATAATGTGATTATAAGCCCCAATTCTGTTTTATTGCACTAGTAAAAAACCAAGACTTTATTAAATGTATGATTTCCACTTGCATCCCAAGAGGAATGAATTGTTTGTTGTGAATGTATTACACATATATTCAGCTCACACCAATCTTTATAACTACAAAATTAAATCAGAAAAATGCTGTAAAATTAAATATTTAAATACAAAATCCTAATTGTTTAATGTCAATGAACCCAGAAAAAAAGATTTAGTGAATTTCTTGAGTGTATTACTTATCATAAGTCTAAGACCACAGCAATCCTGTTGTTGATAGAAACTTTTGGTTCATAATAAACAAAATAGGAAGCCATCCTTTTTGTCATTAATTAAAATGCTATCTAATATAATTCTTAGTGCTGAAAAACTAGATGAGGGAAAAAAAGAAAAGTAATATGTCATCCAAACAGTTTGTATCTTGAAAGTCTTAGTCACTCAGTCAAGTCTGACTCTGTGATACCATGGACTGCAGCCTGCCAGGCTCCTCTGTCCATGAGGATTCTCTAGGCAAGAATACTAGAGTGGGTTGCCATTTCCTTCTCCAAGGGATCTTCCTGACCCAGGGATCCATGCATGGCAGGCAGACTCCTTACTGTCTGAGCCACCCAGGGAAGTCTATATCTTAGGGAGCAGCAATAATTATCTGATCAGCGGACTATTTTTTAAGTAACTACCTATTCATAAGTAATTCTATTGATAATCCAGAAGGATTATGATAAACTAGGTTAGTTAGTTCAGTCGCTCAGTCGTATCCGACTGTTTGCGACCCCATGAATCGCAGCACGCCAGGCCTCCCTGTCCATCACCAACTCCCAGAGTTCACTCAGACTCACGTCCATCGAGTCCGTGATGCCATCCAGCCATCTCATCCTCGGTCATCCCCTTCTCCTCCTGCCCTCAATCCCTCCAGCATCAGTCTTCTCCAATGAGTCAACTCTTCTCATGAGGTGGACAAAGTACTGGAGCTTCAGCTTTAGCATCATTCCTTCCAAAGAAATCCCAGGGTTGATCTCCTTCAGAATGGACTGGTTGGATCTCTTTGCAGTTCAAGGGACTCTCAAGAGTCTTCTCCAACACCACAGTTCAAAAGCATCAATTCTTCAGCGCTCAGCCTTCTTCACAGTCCAACTCTCACATCCATACATGACCGCAGGAAAAATCACAGCCTTGACTAGATGGACCTTAGTCAGCAAAGTAATGTATCTGCTTTTGAATATACTGTCTAGGTTGGTCATAACTTTTCTTCCAAGAAGTAAGCGTCTTTTAATTTCATGGCTGCAGTCACCATCTGCAGTGATTTTGGAGCCCCCCAAAATAAAGTCTGACACTGTTTCCACTGTTTCCCCATCTATTTCCCATGAAGTAGTGTTTCATTTATTTCATTCATTAAGTAAATATTTATTGAGTATTTAATGTGTGCTAGGTACTTTTCTGAATTCAATGATAGTGAACAAAACAAACAAAATAGTTGACCTTCCACTATTGTCCACTGCAAAATGAGGCTCTTATGAGGCACAAATAAGCAGAGATTGGTGTGTGTAAAGCAAGAAAACACCTTTACAACAAAGTAGCAGTGCCTGATTTGTGGGATTGGAGGGTGAGAATTGTTTGGAGACTTGTGTTTTAAATTAAATATTAAAGGATTAAAATTAAAAGTAACTACTATTAAAACATAGTGTATTATAAAACAATGACAGTACAATAGAATCAGTTGAAGACACTAGTAAGATTCTACTAGTGATAATTTTTTAAATTATATAATTCATGATAGTAATTGAAAGGGGAACAAAAGCTCATGCTTATTAGCCAGCAAGTATATACTAATGACTGAATTGAATCCAGTGATATATGGAGCTGTGGAATAAGGATCATTGTAACTTTATGGATGTGGATGTGAAGGTGTATGATGCGGAAGAAGAAACAATTTTATATGATTGGAGTTAAGGTGCATCATATAGAAAGTGGCTTGGAAAGATGTGATAAAGCCAAGTTATTAAAATATTCCAGAGTGAAGTTTGTGGAAAACACAAGACAACTGGAATAAAAAGATTAAAAATCACAAAGCATCCTTTAATGTGGCTTTAAATTCAAGTTTTTACCTTTTTAAGAGACAAGTCCTTAGTTTGCTGTTAAAATATTAGTGAATGGAAGTACATTTTCATATGTGAATTTAAAATAAAATCTTTTCATATATTTTTATCACTGACTAGGATTTCTCACTTTGTGCTATTTTTTAAGCGACATTTTGTTAGGCACAAAATATTTATGAGGAATTTTCCTAAACACCCCAAAACCATATTAGTAATTATGTATTCTTAATTCTGGGGATAGTGTTATTACACGTGTTTAGTTTTGTTTTCTGCTGTCTCCATCAATTCTTAACAAAAATTTAGTTATTTGAATACAGAAAGTAGACATTTATCTGAATGAACATATTTTACAAGAAGTAAAACTTTGTTATAACTTTTATTAAATAAAAGCTATATGATAATAACTAAAAGTGAAAGTGGCTCAATCTTGTCAACTCTTTGAGACTCCATGGACTGTAGAATTCTCCAGGCCAGAATTCTGACATGGATAGCCTTTCCCTTCTCCAGGGGATCTTCCCAACCCAGGGATCAAACCCAAGTCTCCAACACTGCAGGCAGATTCTTTACCAGCTGAGCCACAAGGGAGGCCTAAGTATACTGGAGTGGGTAGCCTATCCTTTCTCTAGCTGCTGCTGCTGATAAGTCACTTCTGTTGTGTCTGACTCTGTGAGACCCCATAGATAGCAGCCCACCAGGCTCCCCCATCCCTGGGATTTTCCAGGCAAGAACACTGGAGTGGATTGCCATTTCCTTCTCCAATGCATGAAAGTGAAAAGCGAAAGTGAAGTCACTCAGTCGTGTTGGACTCTTTGCAACCCTATGGACCGCAGCCTACCAGGCTCCTCCATCCATGGGATTTTCCAAGCAAGAGTACTAGAGTGGGGTGCCATTGCCTTCTCCTATCCTTTCTCTAGCAGACCTTCCCAACTCATGAATGGAACCTGGGTCTCCTGCATTGCAAGCAGATTCTTGACCAACTGAGCTATGATGACTAAAAGTATGCTTATTTAATATTTGCTGAGTTATTTTTTATTCCCTCTTCATGATTATGATTACCTCAGCTTTATGTTTAGTTTGACTTTTGCATATTGAATAGAGGTTCAATATGCAAAGATACATATATCAACAGTAAATACATATAAAAGAATGTAAAGCAATAGTGCATGGTAACCACATCTATTGATTAGAGTGTATATTGAGGTAAGAGATAGCACAATAGTTACTGTAGGGCATATTTTAAAAGACTACAGTATAATTGAACTGCCCTGATAGTTACAGTATCATAATCATAGACATATTAAAAAGATTACAACACTTCAATATGCATTCAAAAATAAGAAATTTAACTTTATATAATCTATATTTAAATGCCATTTTATTTGCAATCATACCCATTTTCAAAATTACCCAGTAAGTTATAAACAACAATTCTAAAAATATGAAACACTGTGATGGGTTGGGAAAATAGCACATTATTTTTTTCCCTATGAATATATCTTTTTATTCTTCCAGATGATCAACCAGCAGCTGCTGTTGTTTCAGCTGTCCTTTATTTTGATAAATGTTGATAAATGAAATACTTTTGATTGAAAAAATCTGCCATTATTATGCATATACTGACAAATTGGGAAGGAAAAACTTTTAAAGTTCTCTTATCTTGGATCTCTATTGGTAGGTGAAAAAATTATACATTTTAGCCATTTTGACAATTGTAACAGTAAGAAAGTTACATCACTCTTCATTTTTTTTTTAATCACCCTTCATTTTTAAAAGTTATTTTAAATTTAAATAAAACGACCATTTGTTAAGTTAGCACCGACGATGATGACGAAGATTTCCTTCTTAGAATGAGTGAATAATTTACCAATTACTGAGAACTCTGTCAAATATTTTTATTTTCACTCATCATAAAGTTATTTGCTTTTAATCTTAAACTTCGTGCTCATTTGAGTACTCTCAAGTAATTAAATATCAACTGATCATTTGCAAAGACTAACATTCTCCATGTAGTGTATTGGTTTAGTTGTTAAATTGTGTCTGACTCTTGAGATCCCATGGACTGTAGCCTGGCAGGTTCCTCTGTCCACAGGATTCTCTAGGCAAGAATACTGGAGTGGGTTGCCATTTCCTTCCCCAGAGGATATTCCTGACCCAGAAATTGAACCTGAATGTCCTGCATTGCAGGCAGATTCTTTACCAACTGAGCCATGAGGAAAACCCTAAATATTCTCCGTGGCATTCAGTTATTTTCGTTGTACTTACAATGAGCTGAATTGTTCCACAAAGGACTATTTGTTTTGTTGTCATATCCCACCTCATAATTTTTTTTTATTACTACAGTTTTAGAAGATACAAAATCTTGGTCAAGTCTGTATTTAGCCATTCAGTTGATGGGAATGTCCCTGGGTGAAAATATCATTTTGATAAATGCTTCCTGTATTCTAAAATTTCAAAGAGGAACTTCTTTTATGCATTCATCTCTGTAACCTACCTCCTTTTTCATTTGTTTGTACACTTTTCCATTGCAAGTTCTCTCAGTAAATAATCACATTTTAATTATAGAAGATTTTAATTTTTGTAAAATTTATTTTTGGTGGATACAAAAAATGTTGTTAACTCTGGGCATTTTAAATTGAATATTTTACTTATGTCAACTTGACACTTCTATCTCTTGAGCTCTATTACAAAAATATATAAGGAAATTAAAATTTTTGCTCTAAATATGGGTTTACAAGAAATAAAATTTAATTGAACAAAATTGTAGTGACCAAATACTTGCAACTTGTTGAACATGATACGTATTTATATAACAGGTTATTTTCCTCAAAAAAAAACCCCAAAACTTTCCAATATATTTTGTAAGTGTGATCACACAGCAGAGGATTTATTTATTTGCTATCTTTCAGAAATTCATCATTAGACCATAGGAAATATATATCCATCTTTTCATTAAAATGGGTTTAAAAACTCGAAACCTAGTATAACATTGTTATTAAAACACATTTTCTGGTGGAGAATAAACTTGGAAATTAAACAAATATCAATAATATTTCATTTTCTTTAGATTTCAGTACTGTTGTTTAAAAATAGAACACCATGATAAAATACACATTTAGATAATAGCAACTTGCCAAAGGAACTGATCATACATATATCAAAGTCTCTGAGCTTTTTGTTTTATTTCTCTTGTCTATAATTTATTTAGAACTTTCTATCACCTCTCTATTGATATCCAGTGGAAAAATAACATTGTGATTAAAAAAAATGTTACTATATAAATACATTTAGAGAACAGTGTGGTTGACACATAACTGCTAAAGCAATAAAAACACAAACCATTCATATTTCTAAGAAGGTTCTATGTTTCTTAGCACACACACTCACTCACACACACACACACACATATGTATATATACAAACATTTAAACTACTGGCAAAAAATTGTGTTGTAGTATCATACTTTTTCTGTTGTGAACATTATGTTTTAGGCTGGTCGTCATACTTTCATGCTTCTTTTAATGACTCAGATCTGATTACTGAGTGATCATTTTTCCTTTGCTTCACAAACAGATGTGTGTCCAGCAAGTATTAGGAATATGTAATGATACTTTTTTTGGGATTGGTGGAACAGAGTCATTTTTTCCCTTGATGTGAAAACAAAGGCTAGATTTGTGAGAAGCTACCGTCTAAAGCTCAGACAAAGGGCAGAAGACCCAATAGAAGAAAATAAAATGAAAATTTCTGAGTTAACAAATCTAACTATATTATCTTAAGCCTGTATATAAATATGAGCCAGTGAATTTTTTGTTACTCTTTCTTTTTAAACTAACCTGAAAGTAAGATTCATGTAATTGATACTCTGAAGTTAGCTATAGAAGAAAAAAAAAAAAAACTAAAAACTTGGCAAGCTAGTTTTTAAGTGAAGGTTAGTAACTACCAATGTATTTCCTAATAAAAATAATAATAAAGATTATTTTCTAAATAACCAAGAAATTTAAATATATATTTATTTTAAATAAATATTATTCAGATCATACTTGGGATAATCATTCAAAGCCGTTAAAAACTCAGGGTTTAGAACCCTGTTTGCTGGTGAAACACTTTAATGACAAATATTGAGCTTTCCTTTTTCTTTTGTTCTTCAGTCTATTATACAGCTATTAACAAATAGGTCTTAGGTGAATATTAAAAAAGATGTGTTTGAATTATGAGTCATTTTCCCAGAAGACTCAAAGACTGGATTTTCATATTGGATACATTCTTGACCAATGAACAGTACTCTTACAGTGGGAATGATATAGAGGCCCACTCATATAAATGGCGGAACTCATATACATGGAGATGCAATTAACGTGCCTTCAGTTCAGGATTAGTATCCCCAGTGGTTAGTCATCAGAACTAAACTTTCTCCGTTAGAAAATCTTAATTTTGGCTTAAAGCATTGCTTCTTTTGAAGTTCTGATCCACTCATATTTTAGGACAGTTATATATCAAACTCCCTACTGGGTATCTCCAAGTAAGTTTCTAATAAATATCTAACAAAACTCTTTTTCTCTTAACAGAGTCTTAAACTTCACCTATTATAAGGAATGAGGAGAATGTGTCCAAATTCTGCTACATTGCTTGAAAACCTAAGTTAGTAAAGCAATATCAAGTAGCAAGAATGAAAAAAAAAAAAAAAAGAAAAGAAAAGAGAAGTTGTTTGAAGGATGAAGTGCTAAATAAAGATAAAGGAGATGGACAGGTGTATTGAGGCTGGAACACATTCATTTACATAGCTTTATTCCTTATCTGCTCCTTCTTCACCACATGAAATAATATTCTAAAGATATTGACTGAAATTTACATTTTGTGGCTCAAAACAATCTGTTGGGTAGAGTGACCTCTAAGACACAATCTGCAGAGGTGACTAGTACATGTGAAGTGTCTATTGTACCCCTGGTATGTTATATCATTTAATGTTTCCTTTTATAATAGTAACATTTCCCCCCTATTCAAATTGGAAACCAAGATCCAGAGAAACAGAATTGGAATATAGTTATGAAAGAAGACTAGATATTCTATCTGTCCAGTTTGATTAAACCTATGCTTCTCTGTTTTTAAAAAAATGTATATGAAATAAAAATCACTGCATTGGGTCAATCAACAGATAACACCTGTGCTAATTCCTCATAACAGCTGTATGAAAACAGTGTTACATGTGGACAAAGCATCCCCAAGGTAAACCTAGCAAATGACCTTCCAGGTTAGGTCAGAGAGTATCTTATGCAGTTAGCTGCCTCAAATGAAAAGAGAGAAACTTACCTTGTGAACTAAATATTAAAAAAAAAAAAAACTAGATATTTGACAGTTAATATAAATGGAGATACAGAATTGTAAAAGCATATGATTATTCCATTAGCTCATATGAGCAACAAAAGGAAAAACAACAAACAGATATAAACTACTTTAAAGATGCTGAAGTAACAGTATTCTCAAAATGCTTAATGGCACAGGAATATTTTGAAAGTTGTTTCTGGGAGAAAGTAGAATTAATATTTTATGTTATTTTAGCAGATACATTTAAATCCTTTAAGATTATTCCAAGTGGACAATATGGTTATTGGTTTAAACTGCTTGAAGCATTTGAGGACAAGTTTTCTCTCTAGAACTTTCCAATGTGTCTGTTTGAATCAGTGTCCCTTAGAAATTCTACTTTTAGATGCCTTAGCATGCTTCCCAACCCTAAATTTGAAGTTAAAACAGCTAAAATATTATATTTATATCTTCTCATTATTTCAAGCCCTGTCACATCACTTATGGCATATTACTTAATGATAAATAGTGTCATAAATGAAATTGCATACTATAAAATATCATAATAGAATAAATAAAACAGAGAACTCAGTGGGTTCATTTTATTTTCCTTGAGCCATTAACCAAGCATTGCTGTTATCTTCAGTGACAGAAACTGGTGATGAGAAAGGTGTGCATTTTCTGCTGCTGACTTGAAAACACAGATTAGGAAACAGTCAGAATTTTTTATAATTTTAAGTTGTGTAGATAATCATTCTGCTATTTCCAGGTGTGATTAGAGCCATTTTGATATCTAGCAAGGCAAAAAATATACATAATTTGCTTTCAAGGTAAAAGCTAAATGAATCTCAGAAAGTTATTTAATCTTGTTCTTTTTCTTTCACCAGGGATAAACCTAGAAACAGCAAAAAGAGATGAATCAAGATCTGAGATGAAAGTCAAGTTACTCATTCAGTCATCATTCATTCACTCATTCATCAGCTCAACAGATACAAATTAATTGAGTGTTTCCTAAGTGCTGAGTACTGGAGATGCAGGGTCATTATTCTAAAGCTTTGCCATCAAGAAACCTGCAAAAACTTTGAAATGGGGGGAAAAAAGAAGATGGTAAACAGAGTCCTGAATGATGAAAGATGTTTGTCCAGGAGGAGAGAAGCATAAAAGTATCACAAACCAAAGAAAAATGTGTTCATAGTCTGGAGAAGAAAGACATATGGCGCATTTGAAATAATAGGTGGTGAGGAGGCTGAAGCGGCAGGGAAAAAGAAAGAGAAATTTATCTTGACATCATCATCCTGCTATTGAAAAGCTTTAAACTGGGGAGTGATAGATTAACATCTATATTTTAGGGATACTATTATCATTGTAAAAGGGGGAAATGCCTGGGTGATTGGAAGTGAGAAGACCATTTATAACCTTCTATTGAAAAGAAATTAAGCTACACATTATGGGTTGTGGATAGTGGATATGGAATGCATTGCACAATAAAAATTGTTTTCAGATAGTACTCTTTGTTAAACAATGTGCATATCTTTCATTCCTCTTTCAGAGACTTTATCCCATGCCTTTGGCTGTAATGTCAGGTGAAAGAGAATTTAGCATTTTAGACTACTTGTGTGTGTGCTCAGTGGGACTTGAATATTGAGGGAACATGGTGACTGCTATTCATAAGGAAAGTCTGCGCAAAGAATGGACAGAAAAAATCCTATGGTGTTATTGGAGCCACCAGGCCCAGACCACCCTGAACTCTATCATATGAAATTCCCTGTTTCAAGGGTCAATAAAACTATTTCATCAATTCTTTCATTTGCCTTCCTTCCTCCTGTCTTATCTCTCTTTTTCTCTCCCCCTCTCTGTCTCTATCTCTCTCATTTGGCTTAAGTTATTTTGAACTGAATCTATGTTACTTGCAACCAAAATGTCTTAAATACTAATTTATTAATCTGGCTAATATTTAATTTTTTCTCACATGTGAGACTTTCTGAGAATAGTATCCAGGAAATAAATATTGCTGAATAATAAAATGAATTTTCTCAGAATACAATAAAGCCTTAGTCACCTGCATGCATGTCTTTGCTCTTAATGTGACTTTGCATATCTCTATTTTGATCTGAAACTCAGAAGCCCAGCTTAGTCTTATTATTACCAAGTTCTTCAGGGGAGAGTCACTATAAACAACAATTTGATAATGATTAAATAATTCATATGTGCTTCAATGTAATATTTATTACAAAACTTTATAAGCACAAGGCCCTATGCTTGGCATTGAAGATAAAAACTTTCAGACTTTGACCTAAATGCTTTTGCCTGTATTCCATTAAGAGGTTTCTGTGTTTGTTTTTAATGAAATTGTTAGAAAGTAGAGTGATACAGACTGATGTGTGGTGTGTACTCACTTGCTCAGTTGTTTGACTCTTTGTGATCCCATGGATCCCTGTAGCCTGACAGGTGCCTCTGTCCGTGGGCTTCTCCAGGCAAGAATACTGAAGTGAGTTGCCATGCCCTCCTCCAGGGAATCTTCCCAGCTCAGGGATCAAACCTGCGTCTTTTTCCCAAAAAGAGCACTTTCTTTCTTAAAGACCTGATAGGAAAGTCCTATGCAAATACTGGTTTAGTCACAAGTCTGAATCTATTGTGGTGACCAGGCATGATGTCTACTTAAAACCTGCTCATTAGAAGATAATGTGTCAGTCTCAACATGTTAACCTGGAACTGAGAAGTTCTCAAAGGCAAATTTGGCAGTGTCCATCAACTGGCAAGACTGATTGGTCTTCTTTCTTGTTGAAATGGACACATCTAATTATAACCAAAGTCTTAAATGTTCTTATAGTATAGCTCATGATAGAGTTCACAGATTCTTCTCTTAGAAATCCCTGAATTTGGATCTTTTCTCTGGCACTAACTTCCAGAGTGAACTTGAGTAGTTTATTATTTCACTTCCTTTTCATGAGATTTAGAAATCTTCATCCCTTTACCTAATATGATTATTAATGTATTAATATACAATATCACCTATGGATTAGAATGCAAAGACTATCTTGCCCAAAATATTGCATGTTTTAAAGGTAACAGAATGGAAGAAGAGAAGCAGTATATTGTATTATTAAAAAAAAAACTATCACAATTAGACTAATTTAGAAAAGCTATGTATTTTTTCCTAAGCCAAGTGATCTCTTCTGGTTTTTTAAGGTGTCATTCTCTAAAAAATCATGCCTTCCAATTTCCAAGGATTATTTCAACTTCTTTACCAGGAAAACTGCTAAAAGCCACCCTGTTCTAGTTGATGTTTTTAAAGCACATTAAGAATGTTTTTTTTTGGTCTCAGGGCCTTTGCACTTACTATTTCAGTTGCTGGAAGTCTATGTATTGGACTTTCTTTGTCTTGGCCCCTCACTCCCTTTAGATGTTAACTCAAATATCATCAACTTAGAGTGTCTCTCCACACCTTTCCATCTAAAATTTTCACTGTTCTCTGCCTCTCTACACAGGCTATTCTATTTGAAATCATCACCTCATGGGAAATAGATGGGGAAAAAGTGGAAACAATGTCAGACTTTATTTTCTGGGGCTCCAAAATCACTGCAGATGGTGACTGCAGCCATGAAATTAAAAGACGCTTACTCCTTGGAAGGAATGTTATGACCAACCTAGACAGCATATTCAAAAGCAGAGACATTACTTTGACGACTAAGGTCCATCTAATCAAGGCTACGGTTTTTCCAGTAGTCATATATGGATGTGAGAGTTGATCTGTGAAGAAGGCTGGGCACCGAAGAATTGATGCTTTTGAACTGTGGTGTTGGAGAAGACTCTTGAGAGTCCCTTGGACTGCAAGGAGATCCAACCAGTCCATTCTGAAGGAGATCAGCCCTGGGATTTTTTGGAAGGAATGATGCTAAAGCTGAAACTCCAGTACTTTGGCCACCTCATGTGAACAGTTGACTCATTGGAAAAGACTCTGATGCTGGGAGGGATTGAGGGCAGGAAGAGAAGGGGATGACAGAGGATGAGATAGCTGGATGGCATCACTGACTTGATGGACGTGAATCTGAGTGAACTCCGGGAGTTGGTGATGGACAGGGAGGCCTGGAGTGCTGCGATTCATGGGGTTGCAAAGAGTCGGACACGACTGAGCAATTGAACTGAACTGAACTGAAGAGTTAAGCATTATTTATTAATAATGTTGTATTAAATATTCATAAAGACTCCTAGAGACATTAAACAATTTGTGATATATGCACACAAAGAATGAGATACAGTGTTGCTATAAAAAACATGAAAGGTATCTATATGTTAAAATAGAATAATTTCCATGATATACTGCTACCTTATTTTAGAATGCTCCCATTTGTGTATAAACCTATAAATATAAACACACATGCATATGCATGCACATTTAAAAAGACATGTTATTCTGAAAGGATATATGGTTGCTTTGGAAAAAGGCGGACTTTGGTAATGACATATGAATTATTTTTCCAATAAAAGATCATTTAAAAAACAAGAGAGAAATTTGTCCAACAATTACAAATTATTTATTGAATAAGTATTATGTACCATGTACTGTGAAAATTGAGATACCAGGGTTCAAAGTGTTGGTTGCAAGCTGATAATTCAGGTGAGTCCTAGATAGAAATTATAATATTTTGGATGTAATATTATCTGGAGATATACCGTGGACTCACTATGCTTGTCTAAAAGAGATCATCCTAGAAGGAGGAGATTTAATACATAAGTGAAATATATGATGTAAGTGTGTGAAATTTACAGAGGTAGAGAACAGAGTGAATTTAAATAGAATTGCTAGGAAGGACTCTGAGTTGGGAAAATTTGAATCAGGACGTGAACAAAGTGAGAGACTAACACATAAAGGGGGCAGATGGGTAGGGAACAGCAAATACAAAGATACTCTGGCAGAAACAAGCCTACACATTGAGGAAGTGGTAAAGGAATGGCACAACTACTGACAGTTCTCCTGAGAAAAATGTTAAAACATTTTTAGGAAATCATATAGCACTTGTCTGGGCAAACAGCTTGCTCTGTTACTGAGCTGGTTAGATTACTTGCTTGCGTGTTCAGCTGCTTCAATCATTTCTGACTGTTTGCAAACCACAGACTGTAGCATGCGAGGCTCCTCTGTCTTCTACTACCTCCTGGAGTTTACTCAAATTCATGTCCATTGAGTTAATGATACTATCTTACCATCTTATCCTCTGCTGCCCCTTTTCCTTTAGCCTTCAGTGTTTCAGGTCTTTTCCAATGAGTCACTTCTTCATATCAGGTGGCCAAATTTGGAGCTTCAGCTTCAGGATCAATCCTTCCAATGCATATTCAGGGTTGATTTTCATTAGGATTGACTGGTTTGATTTCCTTGCTGTCCAAGGGATTCTAAAGAGTCTCCTCTAGCATCACAAATTTAAAGCATCAGTCCTTCAGTGCTCAGCCTTCTTTATGGTCCAATTCTCACATCCATACATGACTACTGGAAAAATCATAGCTTTGACTATAAAGACCTTTAATGGCAAAGTGATGTCTGTGCTTTTTAATATACTGTCTAGGTTTGTCATAGTTTTCATGGGGAATTTTTTTTTTTTTATTGAGATAGAGTTCCCTAGATCTTTGGAATAATTTCATCCTAATGGTAATGCAAAATTTTTCATTAGATAGCTGATAAGATGTACAATTGCAATTTTAATACTTTTTTTTTGAGTTGTACAAAAACTTTCTTTGATTTAATATTGACTATCAACTGCAATAGTATTGATTATGAGGTTAATGTAGGTTTGCTAAATTGATACAGAATTTATATCATTTTGAACATGCTTAGCATATCAGAAAAGAATTAAACTTACATATTAGGCTCTAAAAGAGTCATTGTAAAAGAAAATGAGTTTAAAAAAGGGAAATTCTTTATGAATGTTAAATGGTTTATTTAATTTGTTGTTAAAATCTTTTCCACACTTAGATATAAATAAATATATTCATATTCAAGAATCCTATGTGTTTGTCTATGTTGAATGGCAACCCACTCAAGTATTCTTTCCTGGCTAATTCCATGGACAGAGGAGTCTGGTGGGCTTCCATGGTGTTGCAACAAGTTGGACATGACTGAGTGATTAATGCACGCATGCACACACACACACTAGCCATGTGCTGTCAACAAAAATGTTATTGATAATCTTCAACATTTTTATCAAACCTTGCTAACTAATACAGAAACATGACAAGATTTTTAAACAAGATGTCTTTGTGAGAAACAAAAAAAAAAGGTTGAACTTTTAAATTTTATAAGTGAACAAACTATAAACTTATTAATATGTCAAATTTTCTCTCAAACTAAACAGTTTTATTAGGTACACTTATTAAATTAGAATGCTATTGAAAATTTTCAAGAATAAGAAAACACATTTGATTCTGCTTTGAGAATATGCAATGTTTTGAAATAAAATAGAAAGAGGGCACTTTAAATGTGAATTCATCGAGAAACTCAAACTTTATCAATAAAGATGGTAAATTTCCCATAAGACTTTTTTAAAGTCTTGGAGGGGATAGCAGGATCATGTGTACTCTGTATTGGGAAATGACATGGGTGGGTGAGAAGTATCAACCCCAGAATATGAAAAGAAGCTGATTGCCACAGGGATTCTGAAAGGGCATAATAGAAGTTGAATAGTCATTCTGTGCCCTGGAATAAAGGCATCTCTGAGGGACTATGCATCTCAAATCCAAAGGAAGCACCAACCACACAAAATGTACTGTCAGTTTAGACAGAGGTAACCATGGCCAGCTTGGTAGGCTACAGTCCATAGGACTGCAAAGAGTCAGACATGACTGAAGCGACTTAGCATGCATGCAAGCACAGAATTAAATTCTCTTAGGTGGAAATTTAGCTGAGTGTCCTCACAACAGATAAAGGTTAAAAAAATTGGTTCAATAGACCTTACACTTGTCAACAATTTTGATTTTTATACACTTTTGGGGATGGTAAAGAAGAGGATATTACATTGTGGAATATGAAGTACAGGCTTTAGTGAAGATTTCCCAAAGAAAATGGAAATAAGAAAAATGGCTGTAAAACTGACATTTTCATATCAATACATAATAAATCATAGGAGAACTATGCAAATTTTTCTTGCACATATTGAATGAATTTGTTGTATCCAAGAGTATTTCCTTAGAGGCTCTATTTCTCATCATAAATGAATCAGTTTCCTTTTAAATTTTCTTCCCAGTCTGATGAATTTTATCAATGTGAGTCTACCCTTGGCAAATAGACATCTTTCAGCCCTGAAATGCAGATGGTCACATCTCAGGCTATGGTATAGTCACTCAGGTTTCTGGGGGTACAACCAGTAGGACTTTCTCAAAAGACATTTCCTCAGATACTGACTTTAGCTATCCAAGAGATTTTCACCAATTTGCATTTACAACATATTTAAGAACAAATTCCCTAGTTGATCCTTTAAAAATTAATAATAAGCAAATGGAATATTTAAAACACCAAAATTTTGAAGTCATAGACATAAAGAAAAAATGAATTATCTTTTTTACTTTTTTATATTAAATTGGTTTCCACTTACACTGTTATTTGAAATAAGAGGATATCTTAATTCTTTCACTTTTGTAAAGTGTAAAAAGACTCCTTCATTTGGTAAATATTTGTACATATTTGGTGAGCTGAATCAACTCTACTATTGATGATTATTCCTAGTTTAATCATTCGCCAAATCTTCGGTGTTTGTGAAATTTTTAGATACTGGACTGAGAGGCACATTGAAGCACAAAAGACCTGAATATTACATTTATATTTAGTTAAATTAGATATGTTTGTATTAAAGAAAGATCTTAATCGTTGTCTTGCTGAACATCCAGGGAGTCAAATCAACACATCATATTTAATATAACCTCTTTCTACAACACTTAAGTAGCAGCACCATCAACCAAACAAGACTGCAGTAAATACTCCCAGAAAATGTTAGATGCTTTAGAAATATAACTGAATTTTTTTTTTTAAGGGGAGATCTTGTAGATTTAAAGATAAAGGGTAAGGATTCACTTAGAATAATGTATTTGATAAATTAGTAGATTTCAAAATATGTTAGATTCAAGTATAATACACATATAATGTCAAATCTACTATGTACATTTACAACATAAACAAATCCAATAAGAACAAATCTAAAGCTAAAAGTTCAGTTCAGGTCAGTTCAGTTGTCGCTCAGTTGTGTCTGACTCTGCGACCCCATGAGTCACAGCACACCAGACCTCCCTGTCCATCACCAACTCCCAGAGTTCACCCAAACTCATGTCCATCAAGTCGGTGATGCCATCCAGCCATCTCATCCTCTGTCATCCCCTTCTCTTCCTGCCCCCAATCCTTTAGCATCAGGGTCTTTTTTCCAGTGAGTCAACTCTTCGCATGAGGCGGCCAAAGTATTGGAGTTTCAGCTTCAGTGTGTGCCTAATATGTATCAGCACATTTCTAGCTTTGCCCTCAAAAAGCAATGTTGTGTCTCTTTTGCTGTGTCTCTTTTGCTGTTTCGCATACAGGGTTATCATTACCATCTTTCTAAATTCCATATATATGCATTAGTATACTGTATTAGTGTTTTTCTTTCTGGCTCACTTCACTCTGTATAATCAGCTCCAGTTTCATCCACCTCATCAGAACTGATTCAAATGTATTCTTTGTAATGGCTGAGTAGTACTCCATTGTGTATACATACCACAGCTTTCTTATCCATTCATCTGCTGATGGACATGTAGGTTGCTTCCATGTCCTCGCTATTATAAACAGTGCTGCGATGAACTCTGTGGGAGAGGGAGAGGGTGGGATGATTTGGGTGAATGGCACTGAAACATGTATAATATCATATAAGAAACGAATCACCAGTCTAGGTTTGATGCAAGATACAAGATGCTTAGGGCTGGTGCACTGGCATGACCCAGAGGGATGGTGTAGGGAGGGAGGTGGGAGGGGGGTTCAGGATGGGGAAATGGGGAACACGTGTACACCAGTGGCGGATTCATGTTGATGTATGGCAAAACCAATACAATATTGTAAAGTAATTAGCCTCCAATTAAAATAAATAATTTAAAATTAAAAAAATCATGGAAACAATAAATTAAGAATTGTGTTATATTTTTGAAATATTAATGAAGCATTAAAAAAAAAAAAAAAAACAATGTTGTTAATTCTGGCCACAGGAACTCTGATGTGACCTCTGGCCGGTCTGAGTGGGGTTCCATTGTGACAGACAGCGGAGACAGTGCCAGAGCCATCCAGACCAGAACCACCTCTCTCATGCTCTGTATTCTGGGTGGGTCTCCAGACTCTTACAATCCTATTTCCTGATATGTGAGAAAGGAATGGTATCAATCATACAGTTCATGGGGTGGGCAGGAAAGATGACTGGAAAACCCACAGCTGAGGGCCTGGCATGGATTCAGCTCCTCTAAAATGATGAGGAGGTTTTATTATTCTCATTATTCTAGAAATGTCTCTGTAAATTGTTTGCTTTAGTAAAATCTTGATTTAAAGAAGGCCCGCACCCACAAAAAAAGCAATGTTCTTGTTTTTCAGCTGCTAAGTCATGTCAAACTCTTAGAGACTCCATTGACTGCAACATGCTGGCTTCCTTGTCCTTCACTATTTCTTGGAGTTTACTCAAAGTTAGTGTTATTTACTTCTATTTTTTTTTCCAAATTTAAAGAAATATTATTTTATAATAATAATGTTTTATATTTTTATTAAAAATAGATTTCATTGTCATTCTAAGTTTAAGGAAATTAAAATTCGATAAGCATATATTCATTTCACAAAATGCATGTTTTTGACAGTGTCCAAAGCATGGATAGAATGCATTGCAATCTTAGAAATGACACATGTATACAGTAATAAGTGAGGGTGACCTACTTTGCTAGAATTCACAAGAGAACTAAGCTTAAATTTGTATGAGATATCAGTTCACTTCAATCGCTCAGTCGTGTCCGACTCTTTTCAACCCCAGGAATTGCAGCACGCCAGGCCTCCTGTCCATCATCAACTCCCAGAGTCTGCACAAACCCATGTCGATTGAGTCGGTGATACCATCCAGCCATCTCATCCTATGTCGTCCCCTTTTCCTCCTGCCCCCAATCCTTCCCAGCATTAGGGTCTTTTCCAGTGAGTCAAATATTTGCATGAGGTGACCAAAGTATTGGAGTTTCAGCTTCAGCATCAGCCCTTTCGATGAAAACTCAGGACTGAAATCCTGTAGAATGGACTGGTTGGATCTCCTTGCAGTCCAAATTTCATGGCTGTAATCACCATCTGCAGTGATTTTGGGGCCCAAAAAAATAAAGTTTGACCTGTTTCCACTGTTTCCCCATCTATTTCCCATGAAGTGATGGGACCAGATACCATGATCTTCGTTTTCTGAATATTGAGCTTTAAGCCAACTTCACTCTCCTCTTTCACTTTCATAAAGAGGCTTTTTAGTTCCTGTTCACTTTCTACCATAATGGTGGTGCTGTCTGTATATCTGAGGTTATTGATATTTCTCCTGACAGTTTTGATTCCACCTTGTGCTTCTTCCAGCCTAGTGTTTCTCATATAGTACTCTCATAGAAGTTAAATAGGCAGGGTGACAATGTACAGCCTTGACATACTCCTTTTCCAATTTGGAACCAGTCTGTTGTTCCATGTCCAGTTCTAACTGTTGCTTCCTGACCTGCATATAGGTTTCTCAAGAGGCAGGTCAGGTGGTCTGGTATTCTAATCTCTTTCTGAATTTTCCACAATTTATTGCGATCCACACAAAGGCTTTGGCATAGTCAATAAAGCAGAAATAGATGTTTTTCTGGAACTTTCTTCCTTTTTCCATGATCCAGTGGATGTTGGCAATTTGATCTCTGGTTCGTCTGCCTTTTCTAAAACCAGCTTGAACATCAGGAATTTCACGGTTCACGTATTGCTGAGGCCTGGCTTAGGGAATTTTGAGCATTACTTTTTTAGCGTGTGAGATTGTGCAGTAGTTCAAGCATTCTTTGGCATTGCCTTTCTTTGGGATTGGAATGAAAACTGACCTTTTCCAGTCCTGTGGCCACTGCTGAGGGTTCCAAATTTGCTAGCATATTGAGTGCAGAACTTTCACAGCATCTTCTTTCAGGATTTGAAATAGCTCAACTAGAATTCTCTCATTTCCACTAGCTTTGTTCATAGTGATGCTTTCTAAGGCCCACTTGACTTTACATTCCAGGATGTCTGGCTCTAGGTAAGTGATCACACCATCGTGATTATCTTGGTCATGAAGATCTTTTTTGTACAGTTCTTCCGTGTATTCTTGCCAACTCTATTAGTATCTTCTGCTTCTGTCAGATCCATACCATTTCTGTCCTTTATTGAGCCTATCTCTTCATGAAATGTTCCCTTGGTATCTCTAATTTTCTTGAAGAGATTTCTAGTCTTTCCCATTCTGTTGTTTTCCTCTATTTCTTTGCGTTGATAGCTGAGGAAGGCTTTCTTATCACTACTTACTCTTCTTTGGAACTCTGCATTCAGATGCTTATATCTTTCCTTTTTTCCTTTGCTTTTTGCTTCTCTTCTTTTCACAGCTATTTGTAAGGCCTCCTCAGACAACCATTTTGCTTTTTTTCATTTATTTTACATGGGGATGGTATTAATATCTGTCTTCTGTACAATGTCACGAACCTCCGTCCGCAGTTCATCAGGCACTCTATCTATCAGATCTAGTCTCTTAAATCTATTTCTCACTTCCACTGTATAATCATAAGGTATTTGATTTAGGTCACACCTGAATGGTCCAGTGGTTTTTCCTACTGTATTCAATTTAAGTCTGAATTTGGCAATAAGGAGTTCATAATCTGAGCCACAGTCAGCTCCCATTCTTGTTTTTGTTGACTGTATATAGCTTCTCCATCTTTGGCTGCAAACAATATAGTCAATCTGATTTTGGTGTTGACCGTCTGGTGATGTCCATGTGTAGAGTCTTGTGTTGTGTTGATGGAAGAATGTCTCTGCTGTGACCAGTGTATTCTCTTGGCAAAACTCTATTAGCCTTTGTCCTGCTTCAGTCTGTACTCCAAGGCCAAATTTGCCTGTTACTCTAGGTGTTTCTTGACTTCCTACTTTTGCATTCCAGTCCCCTATAATGAAAAGGACATCTTTTTTGTCTGTTAGTTCTAAAAGATCTTGTACGTCTTCATAGAACCATTCAATTTCAGCTTCTTCAGCGTTACTGAAGATATCAGTATGAGATATCAAGCCTTAAGTAAAAATAAAACCTTAGCATTGCCTTTTTACCATATCTTAAGTACTAGACTTTTAAATATAAAGAAAGCTGAATGCTTAGGAACTGATGCTTTGGAACTATGGTGTTGGAGAAGACTCTTGAGGGTCCCTCGGACTGCAAGCATTTAAAACCAGTCAATTGTAAAGGAAATCATTTATTTTTCTGGACTTGAGCTGCAGGAGTTGCTTGTATATTGAGATTAGTTGTTTGTCAGTTTCTTCAGTTGCTATTATTTTCTCCCATTCTGAAGGCTGTCTTTCAGCTTGCTTATAGTTTCCTTTGTTGTGCAGAAGCTTTTAAGTTTAATTAGATCCCATTTCTTTATTTTTGCTTTTATTTCCTGTATTCTGGAAGGTGGATCATAGAGGATCCTGCTGTGATTTATGTCAGAGAGTTTTTTGCCTGTGTTCTCCACTAGGAGTTTTATAGTTTCTGGTCTTATATTTAGATCTTGAATCCATTTTGAGTTTATTTTTGTGAATGGTGTTAGAAGTGTTCTAGTTTCATTCTTTTACATGTGGTTGACCGGTTTTCCCAGCACCACTTGTTAAAGAGATTGTCTTTAATCCACTGTATATTCTTGCCTCCTTTGTCAAAGATAAGGTGTCCATAGGTGTGTGAATTTATCTCTGGGCTTTCTATTATGTTCCATTGATCTATATTTCTGTCTTTGTGCCAGTACCATACTGTCTTGATGACTGTGGCTTTGTAGTAGAGCCTGAAGTCAGGCAGGTTGATTCCTCCAGTTCCATTGTTTTTTTTTCAAGATTGCTTTGGCTATTCGAGGTTTTTTGTATTTCCGTACAAATTGTGAAATTATTTGTTCTAGCTCTGTGAAAATTGCTACTGGTAACTTGATAGGGATTGCATTGAATCTATAGATTGCTTTGGTAGGATACTCATGTTCAATATATTGATTCTTCCAATCCATGAACATGGTATATTTCTCCATCTATTAGTGTCCTCTTTGATTTCTTTCACCAGTGTTTTATAATTTTCTCTACATAAGTCTTTAGTTTCTTTAGGTAGATATATTCCCAAGTATTTTATTCTTTTCATTGCAATGGTGAATGGAATTGTTTCCTTAATTTCTTTTTCTACTTTCTCATTATTAGTGTAGAGGAATGCAAGGGATTTCTGTGTGTTGATTTTATATCCTGCAACTTTACTATATTCATTGTTTAGCTCTAATAATTTTCTGGTGGAGTTTTTAGGGTTTTCTATGTAGAGGATCATGTCATCTGCAAACAGTGAGAGTTTTACTTCTTCTTTTCCAATTTGGATTTCTTTTATTTCTTTTTCTGCTCTGATTGCTGTGGCCAAAACTTCCAGAACTATGTTGAATAGTAGCGGTGAAAGTGGGCACCCTTGTCTTGTTGCTGACTTTAGGGGAAATGCTTTCAATTTTTCACCATTGAGGATAATGTTTGCTGTGGGTTTGTCATATATAGCTTTTATTATGTTGAGGTATGTTCCTTCTATTCCTGCTTTCTGGAGAGTATCATAAATGGGTGTTGAATTTTGTCAAAGGCCTTCTCTGCATCTATTGAGATAATCATATGGCTTTTATTTTTCAATTTGTTAATGTGGTGAATTACATTGATTGATTTGTGGATATTGAAGAACCCTTGCATCCCTGGGATAAAGCCCACTTGATCATGGTATATGATCTTTTTAATGCACTGTTGGATTCTGATTGCTAGAATTTTGTTAAGGATTTTTGCATCTATGTTCATCAATGATATTGGCCTGTCCTGAATATTCATTGAAAGGATTGATGCTGAAGCTCTAATACTTTGGCTAGCTCATGCGAAGAACCTACTCATTGGAAAAGACCCTCATGCTGGGAAAGATTGAAGGCAGCAGTGGAAGGGGATGACAGATGATGAGATGGTTGTATGGCAACACCGACTTGACGGGGATGCATTTAAGCAAGCTCCAGTGGTTGGTGATGGACAGGGAAGCCTGGCGTGCTGCAGTCCTGGGGTTGCAAAGAGTTGGACACGACTAAGTGACTGAACTGATATAATTTAGTTACACATAAAATACATACGTATGCTTTTATTCACCAGCATTTAAATACAAAAACAAGTGTTTTCTCTTTCCTATTTTAACCTGCTGATAACAGTTTTGCAAAAAAAAATTAAGCCCCAAATGCATCCTTACCATTTCTAATTAAAGTGTCTTTTCAGCAACATTAGGACCCAGACATTTTAAAGCAATATGAAAGCAGAAACTTTCCAACTGGCTTTTTCTAACCTTTTACAGTTCCCCCCTATCGACTAAAACAGTATAATCACAACCTGAAAGTAGAGTTATTTTATTTGATGGGAATGCTTAAGACTCTGAGCCTGGGAGACAGTATCTCAGTAGCTCTGAGAAAACTGCTCCAAGGAGGCAGGGGGTAAATCAGGCTATTTATAGGTTTGCAACAAAGGGAGCAGGCAGTCTGACCATCAAAGATCAGGTATCAAGTTAAGGAATTTAGCATTCTAGATTGCCAGGAGAAATATCAGTGACCTCAGATATGCAGATGACATCACCCTTATGGCAGAAAGTGAAGAACTAAAGAGCTTCTTGATGAAAGTCAAAGAGGAGAGTGACGAAGTTGGCTTAAAGCTCAGCATTCAGAAAACTAACATTATGGCATCTGGTCCCATCACTTCATGGCAAATAGACCCTGATGGTAAGAAAGATTGGAGGAATCACTGACTTGATGGGCATGAGTTTGAACATGCTCCAGAAGTTGACGATGGACAGGAAAGCCTGGGTTGCTGCGGTCCACAGAGTCACAAAGACTCAGACACGACTGAGTGACTGAACTGATGTATGGGAAGATCGTAGTTTCTGAACTCACTGAATTCATTCTTTTCATATGCACTTCAGCTATCTGGGGCCAATCCTGTTTCCTTGCTCACCTTGCTTCTTGCATTCCTCTAGCTTCTCAGGAATCACCATGGGGGGTGGCAGCATTGCTGGGTTGCAGTTGGGGAGCTCATATTCACATCTGGAGGCCAGAAATCAGTGATGGCTGTGACATTTCTTGTTTATTAATATGGAATGAGATATTTTAATTTTATAACCTCATAAAAAGTCATTGGCAAACCGATTTAGTCTTTGTCAAGACTGACAAAACCTTTCAGCTTTGTTTCATGGAGAACAAAATCATCCTCATTTCATATTTTTGCACAATTTTAATAAGTTGCTTCATCACAATAACAAATGTAGCTGGCTTAAACACATTTGGAAACAAAAAGTTGGCTCTTTAGGCATCTGGCAGTGAGCATTTACAGGAGATTTGAGACCAATAACAGGAGTAGGGTAAATGGAAGTTAGTTATCACACCTTCTCTCCCTTCTCTCCCTATTTTTTCCTGTTGCAATTTAGACCTGAGAAAGAGTATAAATTTTACTTTGCTTATTCAATTAAATGTAAGATTTTTTAAAAAATATTTTATTTGAAAAGATCTCTCATAAGGTCTTTCTTTCAAGGATAATCAAAAATTATCCCATTCACTTCTATACTTAATGAAGTTACTATCGAGTTCCAAATATTAGATGAATTTGTACAGACATCTATCAATTAAGTATACTAAATTGTTGTGCTAAGAAGAAATAGTGTAGTATGTGTTTGGAGCTAATTTTTACAGATTCAATTCTTTTGATTTTTATCCTTGTTTACAAACAAAGCATTTGGCTTTCAAAAATAACAACGTAAGCCAAAAGCTTTTGATATTTTCTAAAGGATTGCTTTTAAAAAAGTATTCTATTTGCTGTAGCACAAATTATAAAGAAATATAGCTTAAAAGTACACAACAATCTGAGAATAAAGAACAAATAGATAAGGCATAATAAAAGTGATTTTTATCTCATTGTTTCTATTATAACTACTTGAATTTTTGATGACTTTGCAACTCAAAAAACATACAGTGAATTTAATATGCATATTTGTATATTTGATTTTAAGAAATATTGAAATAAAATGCCATCACATTCTACACACCGGTTCTACATTTGTGCCTTCATCTTTCAATACATCAAAATTATTTTTGGAATCTGGTCATTTTGATGTTCACTTTCAAATATTGCTCAAATATTTAGAACTCACTAGTAACAATGCTCTTAATTATATAAAAGGGGAATAACTATTCCCTGTACCTACTAGGAATTCTTTGAGAAGAATAAATAAATTAAAGATACAAAATTATATTAAAATACTAACTTTAATATGCAAACACAACACTTTTAATATAAATAAACAAATAAATCTTTTAATGATTTAGAAACTGCATATTTCTTTTAGTTGTTGATACATTTCTAATGTATAGATAATTATACATTATCTAATGTATAGATAATTATGCATCTCTTTTGATGCGTGCATAGCACTGAAATTTTTTTTTTTTTTTAAGAAAGAGATCAAGCTCCTTCCATGATTAAAGTCAAATAGCCATCATATTGCTTTCTTTATGGGGAAGGAGCAACATTAGTAACATCCAGTGTCCAAAGGCAGGAGTGGGTTTGTGTCTTCATAGAGTTCCTAGCACAAGATTTTGGTTTCACTCCAGATGTTAGCTACCATGATTCCTAGACATTTTCTGAGCATCATACACCAGTCTTACTGATGATTTTCAGAGTAATCATTTAAATTCCTTCTTTTTGGTTAATAATTACTTTTTGACCAAATTCCTCTCCTACATATAATTTGTGCTCAATGACTTTAAAATCAAGAAAATTATAAATGCCTGCATAGTACAGAAGAAAAGAAAATGTCCCTAGAGAATAGGAGACTGATTGTCAGGTCCAAGAGATACCATTAATTTGGCCCGTGACCTCGTGAACACCCCCCAGACAACTCAATATGTGAAATAAAAAATTGTGTATAACACATCATCTATGAGTATTACAATAGATGGGATAGTTCCCACCTTAGTTTACACTCTGGAGTTTCCTGATAAAATGGAAGGCGATAAAAATCTGAAATAAAATTTATCATAAGAAATAAATAGAGAACAGAATACCTATTGTGATGTTATTAAAAAAAAAGTATTGCTTAAGAAGAAAAGAGAGAAGAGGAAGAATGGAAGGAGAGAGGGTAAGAAGGAAAAGAGAAAAAGAGAGAAAAACTGATTCCCTCAAGCACATTAGTATGACTAATATCAGGAAATCTAAATATTATTACTCTGTATTGTAACTGTAAAGACAGAAGCGTCTGGCAATTTATATGGAATTAATCTTTCTGTGAGTAGCACCCAGTTACCACCATGACAGAATAAAATCCAAAACTTTGTTTTTTATTTTTCTGATATTAGTATATGTATAATCAGAAATTGTTGCTGTTTTATTTTTTTAATTTCCATAACACTGTTGCGCATAAAACGACATGTGATGGACTAAAGTTTCAGGTGAAAAATTATATATATATATATATATATACACTTTTTTTTCTTTAGAAAATTAAATTATTTCAGAGATTTCTTACCTACTTGGGTTCATCCAAGAACACAGACACTTCATTTCAACAAAAAAAAAGTGAGACTTTACACCAACAGAGAGGGTGGGGCTAGGGGAGTGTTACTCACCTCTAGGAACTCAGGGCTGATTGTTGAAGGGAGAGGTGAAGGTGTTAATCAGTAAACAAGGTACAGGATGAAATAAATCAACGCCATTCCAGTTTTCTCTCTCTGCCTTTAAGAAAGTCACGTTTCCTCCTTGAGTCTTTTTTGTTTTTTTTTTTTTTTTTCCATCTGGGAAGTGAGAATGAGAACACTGTTTATGTTTAATTCCAGCATTTACTTGAGGTTCAAACAAGCTATGTGAATTATTTTGTAAACTCCACTGTGCTAGATTAAAAAAAAAAAAAAAAAAAAAAAGAAAAAAAAAAGGATTTAAAACACGTTTCTTTGCCTCTCCTTCTCAAATGTGCCAAGATATTAACATTTAGTTACTTTAAAAAGAACAAATAATTTAGACATTCCATTTTTCAGTGAAGAGACAATCTAATCTTCAAATTGATTTTTTTTCCCCCTCAGAATACTCTCCATATGTGTAGGGCTGTTTTTATGGTATCACTAGGTAGTATAACAAAAATTCACGTAATAAGAAGTCTATCTCCCAGGAGCATAGACTTTGTCTCTGATTCTTATATAGGTGGTCCTCTGTGTATTCTCTAAGGTACATGGTGGTAGGTATTAATAAATATTTCAGATTATAAAAAATACACTTAAATTGCCTGGTAATACACTTTTCAGCATAGTAAAAGTGCTAGAAACTCCAATATACTGTTTAAAGAACAAAGAAAACCACAGTTAAATTTTAAAATGTCAGAGATCCCTTCAGGCAATTATCCCCCAGAAAATTCATGATAGACATTTTGATGTGTGCCTAAAATCTAAGAAGCTTACTACATTGTACTTAGATGGAAAAAGTAAAAAGATACCTACAAACAATTCTCAGGCTATTCTTCCTCCACTGTGTGCAAGAATCCCTAAGTGGTATATAAATGATTTCACAGCCAAGGTTCTCACAGTAAATAATTTACCTTCCCACCATATTCTTTATGGGTGCTATATACACTGTTTATGAGATAGCAATAAAATTCAGTAGGTTTCTCTATTTGACCTCTTTTGTTCATTCATATGAATGAACAATACATATACCCTTAGCTCCTTCTATAACAATTTTCTGTTTTATCTGTGAACAGTCTTTCTTTTAATTCTAGTCTTATGTTTAATAAAGTTATCATATGTATGATACATGAACCAGTAATTTTCTAAACTTACAATAAAATAAAATCAATGTGAAAACAATGGTGAGAATTGTTTCATTGCCATGATAACACAGAAGTCATTTTTACCATCTCACAACATATTAAAGTCTTCATTAAGTTTATCACTCTTTTTACTGAAAGATGTGAAGAAATGATCATTAATGGCAAGTTCTGACTGAAGAACTGGTGAGTAAAACAGCTTTTTTAGTACTTGCACATTCATGAAAACATCATTTTCATTCAAATGTGATATCCCCACTACTTCTTTATATATCCCCTACTTTTTATTTCCTTGACTACCCCAGGGCCAAGGATTATGTAGACTGAGAGAAAGGACTATCAGCCGAGTTCAGTGTGATGATGAAAATAATTCCAACCCAGTCAATGTCAATTTGAAATTGCAGGACTGCATAGCCACTGTAAAGAAAATTATAGTGCACCGAAGAATTAATGCTTTCGAACTATTGTGTTGGAGAAGATTCTTGATAGTCCCTTGGACTGCAAGGAGATCAAACCAGTCCAACCTAAAGGAAATCAGTCCTGAATATTCATTGGAAGGCCTGATGCTGAAGCTGAAACTCCAATACTTTGGCCACCTGATGAGAACTGACTCATTAGAAAAGACCTTGATGCTGGGAAAGATTGAAAGCAGGAGGAGAAGGGGTGGACAGAGGATGAGATGGTTGGATGGCATCACTGACTCAATGGACCTGAGTTTGAGTAAACTTTGGTGGTTGGTGATGGACAGTGAGGCCTGGCATGCTGCAGTCCATGGGGTCATAAACAGTTGGACATGACTGAGTGACTGAACTGAACTGAAATGATAGCCCCTTTATTTTGTATCACAGAAGGAAACTAAATAAACCTATGCTTTTTTTCTTTCTTTCTTTCTTTCTTTTTAATGAGTAAAGTTAAAGGTTCCCCTGGTGGCTAAGACAGTAAAGTGTCTGTCCATAGTGCAGGAGACACAGTTTGATCCCTGGGTGGAGAAGAAATGGCAACCCACTCCAATACTTTTGCCTGGAAAATTCCATGAATGGAGGATCCTGGTGGGCTACAGTCCATGGGGTCACAAAGAGTCAGACACAATTGAGTGACTTCACTTTCACTTTCTTTAAAGGACATGCTACAACTCATTATAGAAAGATGCCAAGAACCCACAGTCTCCATATGTGTCTGGTAACCCGTGCCCCCACACAAAAGAAGAAAACACACACACAATAATTTTAGGAAGTAAGGTATATCAAAAAAGCACAGAATTTGGTATTCAAAAATATCTCTTCAAACCTTTGTTTTGCACTAACTCTGTGGCTTTGGGTAAGTTACTTAGCTTCTCTGAAGGTTGTAGTGGGGTGTAAATAAGAGAACACATATAATGAGTTTTACTTGCTTTTTCTACTCAAAGTGTAATAACTATACTCAAATACTGTTTAGAAACCTTTTGTGCCCCACATAGTTCTTTGTCCATATTGTCCTCCAGGTATTGAGAGAGTGCCATGCCTCTAAGCAGCACTGTGGACATCTCATTTTTTAAAATTTCACTGAAGTGAAGTCGCTCAATCATATCCGACTCTTTGCAACCCCATGGACTGTAGCCTACCAGGTTCCTCTGTCCATGGGATTTTCCAGGCAATAGTACTGGAGTGGATTGCCATTTCCTTCTCCAGGGTTTCTTCCCAACCCAGGGATTGAACCTGGGTCTCCAGCATTGTAGACAGATGGTTTACCTTCTGAGCCACCAGGAAAGTAGAAAATCTACATATTAATGCCAGAATGACCTAGGGATGTGAAGGAGTTATAGCCTAAGGGGAAGGCCTTAAACAATGAAGGTCGGATGTTGGGTGGAAAAACTCCCCTCTTCTTTTTCCTTGGCAAATACTTGGGAGGCTCATGGTGCTTGTCTCCTGTGAGGTTCTGATTGGGTCAAACCTCAGTTGGATCAAATAGGAAGTTGTCATTCTTTTTTTCCTGCTTCCTGTTTGTCTTTCCAGTTCTCCTCCTGCTTCCTTGATATATTTTCCAATTAAAATAGTGCACACAAATTTTTGTCTCATTCTTTACTTTCCTGGGCAGAGTACTCCATGCCAAAACAAAATGATCAACATTTAGATCATGTCTAGGAACAATGGATTGGGACTAATGCACCATGGCTTTGCAGTGCTTCACATCATCACAAAGTCCATAACAGTTGCTTTGAGAATAGACAGTAGTAAATATGATTTCAAGCGGATTAGAGAAGAAACTTCATAGTAAGGCTTCGTTTCTCTTTCTGCTCCTGGAAGCACTATAGTCATCTCCACATCAAGGAGCTTAGGCTAATTTCCTAGATGGTGGGAGATGCCTGGCCAACCCATCCTTGTCACTCATTTAATATCAGTTCACATCCAGAAGTGAATAAGCCAGCCATCAAGTCTTGGCTGAGCCATCAGCTGACTACAAAGATAAACAAACCTTGTTCAGACCGAAAATAGTGCATAGTCTTGTCAGAAGAATTGTGAAAAATAGTAAATGTTATTTAAAATATTCACTTTAGGGGTAGTTTGTTATGCACCAAAATCTCACTGATGCAAGTGGGGTCCATTGGGATTATTTTTGCATTTCTCACATCCAATAAGACTCTGGGAATCACCTTATTTTTCTAAAAATAAGAATATTAGAATTTTATTGTACTTGAAAGGCCAACCTTCATTGTTTCCTTCATCTTTTCTTGCATTTCATTATTGTTGTTTAATCTTAACTATTAGAGATTCACTTCATAGATTTTCAGATGCCATTTCCCTCACATGTTGCACCAAAGATAAGGTGACCAATAGAATATGGCAAATGTGATAGTATGTTAATTTTTGAGATTAGGTTACAAAGATAGCAGATGCTCTCTTGAATTTACTCCTCTCATTCTCTTTATACCTATACCTACATCTAAATCAACATCTATATTTATATATCTTCACTCATTACTCACTCTGAAAGAAGCTACACACTAAGTCATAAGGATATGAAAGCCAACTAAGGAAAAGTCTTGTTGAGCAACCAAGGTCTATCATCAATGTCTAGTGAGAAACTAAGGTCTGCCACACTATATGGAGTGAACTCACAAGTGGATTATCCCACAGTTGAACCTTCTTATGATACTTTGTGACTTTACCTTATGACTCATCTTGATTCATTATTATCCAACCAAGCTTATCCTCAATTCTTTATTAACAAAAACTGTGAGACAGTAATTGTTGTGTTTATCTGCTAAATTTCTGGGGCCATTTGTTATAAAACGAGAAATATTACAATGCCCAACCTTGACGGGTGAGGCAGTGTAGATTAGGTACTGGCCACACCTCTCCTTATGAATCTTAATTTGTCCAGTTAATTTTCAGTCCTAGAGTTTTTCAGCATCTTCTCTTTGAAGCAAGGGAAATCAGGCTCAAACAATCTAATCAAGTAACCAATCATCAGTGCACATACTCATCTGAATTGGAGATAATCCTTAACGTCATGAAAATGTTTTTGTAAATTTCATTTTAGAAAAATCAAGGGAAAAATATTTGTTGAATATATTAATAGAGTCTTCACTGGCAATCATAGGCATTTGGTCACAGTCTTTCAGAACTAACCCCTGCAGTCAAAATGCATCGGCACCATTTATTGCTAAGCACACATGCACGTGTATACACACAGAGCGCCATCAACCCTTCAGTATGTGTTAGTATTTTTCAAATCAGGAAACCTTTTTTTTTTTTTTTTTCACTCAGCTCATTTCTTGTAGACAGATTATCTGTGTCTTCGCTTGCACTGGCTTTGATGCATCCTCTGAGCCTACTATTTCTGGAAAAGTTCCCTTGCTTTAGGAATAGTCCAGTCTTACCACCGTAGAAATCTGACATTACCTAAGTTTCAGTCTCCTTTCATCCTTGCCTTTGCTACCTAAAGTTATAGCCAGCCAATTTTCATCCATCCAGTTATTCATATACCGATTCCTGGATTTACTCTAATTCATGTATCATGTAATTTACTGGTGAGTGAAGTGTTTCTAGAAAAGTGTTACCTAGTAAAGCAAGTCCACTCCAATAAAAATTAATTTCAAAAATAGCAGAGCAAAGAAAATAAAAGTGCAACCTCCTAAAATACGAGGTTTTTCATACATACCTACATATCTTCTTAGGAAGAAGATTTTATTCTAGATTAGAATATAGATTCAATTATTCAAAGAAATAAATTTTAGCAGCAGCAAAAATCAGGATTTCTCTTTGAGGAAAAGTAAAACCACCAAGAAATAATCCACAACAGCTCAGTTCACTTTAGTCTCTCAGTCGTGTCAGACTCTTTGCAACCCCATTAATCGCAGCAGGCCAGGCCTCCCTGTCCATCACCAACTCCCAGAGTTCACTCAGACTCACGTTCATCGAGTCAGTGATGCCATCCAGCCATCTCATCCTCGGTCGTCCAAATTCTCCTCTTGCCCCCAATCCCTCCCAGCATTAGAGTCTTTTCCAATGAGTCAACTCTTCACATGAGGTGGCCAAAGTACCAGAGTTTCACCTTTAGCACCGTTCTTTCCAAGAAATCCCATGGCTGATCTCCTTCAGAATGGACTGGTTGGATCTCCTTGCAGTCCAAGGGACTCTCAAGAGTCTTCTCCAACACCACAGTTCAAAAGCATCAATTCTTCGGCGCTCTGCTTTCTTCATAGTCCAACTCTCACATTCATACATGACTACTGGAAAAACCATAGCCTTGACTAGATGGACCTTAGTCGACAAAGTAATCTCTCTGCTTTTGAATATACTACCTAGGTTGGTCATAACTTTTCTTCCAAGGAGTAAGCGTCTTTTCATTTCATGGCTGCAGTCACCATCTGCAGTGATTTTGGAGCCCAGAAAAATAAAGTCTCACACTGTTTCCACTGTTTCCCCATCTATTTCCCATGAAGTGATGGAACCGGATGCCATGATCTTCGTTTTCTGAATGTTGAGCTTTTAGCCAAATTTTTCACTCTCCACTTTCACTTTCATCACGAGACTTTTTAGTTCCTCTTCATTTTCTGCCATAAGGGTGGTTTCATCTGCATATCTGAGGTTGTTGATAGTTCTCCCGGCAATCTTGATTCCAGCTTGTGTTTCTTCTAGCCCAGGGTTTCTCATGATGTACTCTGCATAGAAGTTAAATAAGCAGGGTGACAATATACAGCCTTGACGTACTCCTTTTCCGATTTGGAACCAGTCTGTTTCTCCATGTCCAGTTCTAACTGCTGCTTCCTGACCTGCATACATATGTCTCAAGATGCAGGTCAGGTGTTCTGGTATACCCATCTCTTTCAGAATTTTCCACAGTTTATTGTGATCCACACAGTCAAAGGCTTTGGCATAGTCATAAAGCAGAAACAGATGTTTTTCTGGAACTCTCTTGCTTTTTCCATGATCTAATGGATGTTGGCATTTTGATCTCTGGTTCCTCTGCCTTTTCTAAAACAGGCTTGAACATCTGGAAGTTTACAGTTCACGTAATGCTGAAGCCTGGCCTAGATAATTTTGAGCATTACTTTACTAGCATGTGAGATGAGTGCAATTGTGCAGCAGTTTGAGCATTCTTTGGCATTACCTTTCTTTGGGATTGGAAAGAAAACTGACCTTTTGCAGTCCTGTGGCCACTGCTGAGCTTTCCAGATTAGCTGGCATATTGAGTGCAGCACTTTCACAGCATCATCTTTCAGGATATGAAATAGCTCAACGAATTCCATCACCTCCATGAGCTTTGCTCATAGTGATGCTTTCTAAGGCCCACTTGACTTCACATTCCATGATGTCTGGATCTAGATTAGTGATCACACCATCATGATTATCTGGGTCGTGAAGATCTTTTCGGTACAGTTCTTCTGTGTATTCTTGCCACCTCTTCTTAATATCTTCTGCTTCTGTTAAGTCCATACCATTTCTGTCCTTTATCGAGCCCATCTTTGCATGAAATGTTCCCTTGGTATATCTAATTTTCTTGAAGAGATCTCTAGTCTTTCCCATTCTGTTCTTTTCCTCTATTTCTTTGCACTGCTCGCTGAAGAAGGCTTCCTTATCTCTTCTTGCTATTCTTTGGAACTCTGCATTCAGATGCTTATATCTTTCCTTTTCTCCTTTGCTTTTCACCTCTCTTCTTTTCACAGCTATTTGTTTGGCCTCCACAGGCAGCCATTTTGCTTTTTTTGCATTTCTTTTCCATGGGGATGGTCTTGATCCCTGTCTCCTTTACAATGTCATGAACCTCATTCCATAGTTCATCAGGCTCTCTATCTATCAGATCTAGGCCCTTAAATCTATTTCTCACTTCCACTGTATAATTATAAGGGGTTTGATTTAGGTCATATCTGAATGGTGTAGCAGTTTTCCCTACTTTCTTCAATTTGAGTCTGAATTTGGTAATAAGGAGTTCATGATCTGAGCCACAGTCAGCTCCTGGTCTTGTTTTTGTTGACAGTATAGAGCTTCTCCATCTTTGGCTGCAAAGAATATAATCAATCTGATTTCAGTGTTGACCATCTGGTGATGTCCATGTGTAGAGTCTTCTCTTGTGTTGTTGGAAGAGGTTGTTTGCTATGACCAGTGCATTTTCTTGGCAAAATTCCATTAGTCTTTGCCCTGCTTCATTCCACATTCCAAGCCCAAATATGCCTGTTACTCCAGGTGTTTCTTGACTTCCTACTTTTGCATTCCAGTCCCCTATAACGAAAAGGACATCTTTTTTGGGTGTTAGTTCTAAAAGGTCTTGTAGATCTTCATAAAACCGTTCAACTTTAGCTTCTTCAGCATTACTGGTTGGGGCATAGACTTTGATAACTGTGATATTGAATGGTTTGCCTTGGAGACAAACAGAGATCATTCTGTCATTTTTGAGATTGCATCTAAGTACTGCACTGCGGACTCTTTTGTTTACCATGATGGCTATTCCATTTCTTCTGAGGGATTCCTGCCCACAGTAGTAGATATAATGGTCATCTGAGTTAAATTCACCCATTCCAGTCCATTTTAGTCCGCTGATTCCTAGAATGTTGACGTTCACTCTTGCCATCTCTTGTTTGACCACTTCCAATTTGCCTTGGTTCATGGACCTGACATTCCAGGTTCCTATGCAATATTGCTCTTTACAGCATTGGACTTTGCTTCTACCATCAGTCACATCCACAGCTGGGTATTGTTTTTGCTTTGGCTCCATCCCTTCATTCTTTCTGGAGTTATTTCTCCACTGATCTCCAGTAGCATATTGGGCATCTACTGACCTGGGGAGTTCCTCTTTCAGTATCCTATCATTTTGCCTTTTCATACTGTGCATGGGGTTCTCAAGGCAAGAATGCTGAAGTGGTTTGCCATTCTCTTCTCCAGTGGACCACATTCTGTCAGACCTCTCCACCATGACCCACCCATCTTGGGTTGCCCGATGGGCATGGCTTGGTTTCATTGAGTTAGACAGGGTGTGGTCCTAATGTGATTAGACTGACTAGTTTTCTGTGATTATCAGTGTGTCTGCCCTCTGATGCCCTCTTGCAACACCCCATCTTACTTGAATTTCTCTTACCTTGGTCGTGTGGTATCTCTTCACTGCTGCTCCAGCAAAGCACAGCCACTGCTCCTTACCTTGGATGAATGGTATCGCCTTACCACCGCCACTGCTAGATACTTCCTATCCTGAGAGAAGAACAAGGCCAATACCCTCTTGGAATGAGGAACTGGACATTGAGAGAGTTTGAAGCAGCTGGTACTTCACTGCAGGAGTCTGTCTACAAACTGATAAAGCCATTGTTCCAGGAATTTCACATGGTCAGATTCAAAGATAAAACACTCCCTTATTAATGTAAGTGTCAAAGTTTGGTGACATTTGGAGGACTGTGGCACCAAACTCTGAATAATAGAAAAATGCATGATCCTGGCTGAGAACAGAACTGAGCTGTTCACACCATTCCTCAGACAAGCACACTCATGGATTCAGCTCACACAGAGAGCACACAGAAATATCTACAACACCTTAAAATATCAAGTAGAAAGCTTAAAACGTAAACTTTTGAATACTTTTCCATTTACGTCTACTTTGGCCTTGTCTTCCTCTCACTTCAAGAATGTACCCCAAGCAGATTAAATCTCAAAGATAAAGAATTCATTTCCAGAGTACATTTCCTTGGTACATTAAAATCAGCTTTTAAAATTCTATTTTCTGGTAACGTGTCATTTTCCCCTTATCATCCAACAAGTGTAATATTAAGGAAATTTATTGTGTAGCCCAGGGCCTTGGAAGGATAAGACCAAAATGTTATATAACTGTAGATTTGGGAATGCTTTTTGAAGCTAGCCAAATACTGCTCAGTAAGGTACCGTTTACTCCTTCAACTCCATGGAGTAGAGAAAATGTTTATGTTTAATTAAAACTACAGTTGAAAATTCATCCACACCCTAGAGGCATTACATTCATGCCTAAACACTTTATTGATAACTGTTTGTGACTGTTTTTCTGCAGCTTCTCTTTACTGGTTGCAGGCAGAATCAGTGTCTTCTCTTTTCTTATAACACTTAACAATGCTTCATGAAAACACTTATTCTATTATAGAACAGTTAATTTTTCTATGGCTTCTTCCTCCTGGGCAGTGAATATCCTGAAGGCAAGGTCAGTGAGTATACTGAAGGTAAGGACCATGTCTTTGGCTTTTGGTGCCTAAGACAATATTACAGCCCAAGAGTTTATTAGACACTCCAAATTATTTGCAAAAGGTTAACTACTACTTAAAATGATTTTAATTCAGGACCAGAAGAGAAAATATCTAAATACTGGATTTCTTCATGGATGGTTAACTATCTTCTATTCCTTCTATTGTTTTGATGGGTACCTCTGGGAGGTGTTGGGGAGATCAGAAACGAAAGGATGGAATGGGAACATATCAGGAAATAGTGACTGGAGGATGTAGGAGAGTGCTTAGGTAAAATGTTGGGGTATAAGAGATGCATTGCAGTATGATATGTAGATGTATCCATAGAGGTTGGCCATTAATACTATTATATGGTTCACTTTTGACAGGGCTATGCAACAGGATCCAGGTAAGAAAAATATACTGTCCTCCCTAAAACTGTTCAGTTTGGCTATGGCTTTGACCACACAGGCTCCCTTGTTTCTACTCATTTTCTGACCCTTTTTTGACAGGCTTCTTAGAGTGACTCTGGTTTAATAGGCCTCTTAGAGTGTCATGGCAGTTCCCATCTACTCCTTAAAAAATAAAAGTATTCTCTACTTAAATGAGTTAGAATTAGTTGATACCGATTGTAACTAAGAATCTTCCTTGAACAGGCATGATAAGGTTTTTAGGCACTACTAAACTGCTTCAATTGCACCCCACTCCAGTACTCTTGCCTGGAAAATCCCATGGATGGAGGAGCCTGGTAGGCTGCAGTCCATGGGGTTGCTAAGAGTTGGACACGACTGGGTGACTTCACTTTGACTTTTCACTTTCATGCATTGGAGAAGGAAATGGCAACCCACTCCAGTACTCTTGCCTAGAGAATCCCAGGGATGGGGGAGCCTGGGAAGCTGCTGTCTATTGGGTTGCACAGAGTCGGACATGACTGAAGTGACTTAGCAGCAGCAGCAGCAGCAAACTGTTTCAATGACTAGACCTGAGGTATGGTGCAAGGATTTTCACAAGAAATGAGGTATAAACTTTGTTTATTCATTGTTGGTTAATAAACAATACCTAGAGAAAGGCACTGCCACACATTTGTTGATAAACAGTTTTATAGATACACTTGTGGGTGAAGAAATGAATAAATGAACTGCCAAAGGGAAAAGTTGAAGTGTGTTCCATGCCACTCAGCTAAATCAACTTACAATTAAATCCTCGTCAAATTATGATACAAGTCCACAGAGTACAGAAAGCAATGAAGAAACATTCAGGAGCTTTTTAGACAGGGAATATTTAGTTTACTAACTAACTGAATCCAGCCTACTTATCGTCTCTTGGGCAACAAGAAACCAAGTACCATACTTGCCAAGCTGGATGAAGTGTGACTTTACTTTTTTCAGACTGAATCTAAAGTTAAGGTCTAAGAAATAGGAAAACAGTAACATTTAGAAGAAAACATTATTTGTGACTGAAAACGTTCTCAATTTGTACAGAATGTCACTATTAATATTACCTAGACTTACCTGCACCCCTCTCTATCCAAGATTGATATATTTTTTTTTTTTTTTTTTTAGAAAATGTGAAGGTTTTGAGACTCTGTTTTGCTTGCAAGCTCACAAATGAGTTTGCTATAGTTTCATATCCACAAAAGGCTTGATTTCAACATGTTTTCTAATTTCTAATCTGCTTTATCCTATTGGATGTTTTCCACTTGGATATTTTAAGACTAGATCGAATTAAATGTAGTTCAAATCAACCTGATTCTACCATCTGTAAAACAACTTCTTCTGATGTATTTGTTCCTCCTTCTAGCACCATAATTCAGATCGTTATTTAGGCTTAAAACACTGGGAATTCTTTGGGTGTGTTTCTTTTCTTTGACTATTTTATGTGAACAGTGGATTTTGCCTGCAAGCTATCTCTGACCAGGATTCACAGTAATGATTCCACTCCAGGAGTTCCATCATAGAGCTTTCCCAAAATGTTGCTTTCAATATCATTTTTCCTATTTAACTGGCTCTCTCTAGCCCCAGGATGAATTCTTTCTTAAAAAAAAAAAAAAAAATTTGGCTGTACTGCGTCTTCATCGCTATGCATGAACTTTTTCTAGTTGCAGAGAGTGAGAGCCTCTCATTGTGGTGGCTTCTCTCCTTTTGGAGCACAGATTCTAGGGAACATGGACAACATGCTTGAATTCAGATGAGGTGGTTTTAACCAACATAAATATTGGGATTGTGTGATATAGAACAATGTGTGTACTATCTCTGTGCCTCAGTTATTCCATGTACAACTCTGAAATGCTTTTATAACTGTAATGGGTATTGAATGAGATACAAAATAAAACTGTTTGCTATGTTCCTGGTACATATGCAGCACTAAAAACTTACTTTCCAGTACTATCATTGAAGTCACATTTCATGGTGGGAGAGTAATAACGTAGAAAACACTTGGCCTTCTAGAAGTTGTGACATTAGCCCTGAATTTATTTCTTCTGTACTTAATTTCTATGAATTGGGGGGAAAGAAAAACACTTTTGTCAAAAAAAAAAATATTACTTGCTGCTCTTATTTGTTTTTATTTTTGGTCACTCTCAACATAATTGTAATCAATAAATTTGGTGAATTTAAATGTAAAAGAGCAGTCATTATGTTTCTAACAAATAAGAGCTGAAAAAAAAAAACAAGAAAATCATTCAGGATTTAGAACTTCATAATGTTTATAAATTATGTAACATTTTCTACATGGAAGATACATTATTTAAAATCAGTAGGCTATGCCAACTTTATAAGGTAAATCCCTTTTTAAGTTAGAAATGTGAAAATTGAGATTTAGAAAGGTAAAATAACTAACGCAAGAAAGCCAGTTAATCAGAGACAGAACTGGATATCCAACCCAGAAACACTGAACCTCACAGTCCAATCTTGGTTTCTCATTAACACATGCTCTATCATATTTCTGACTGAAAGAGTGGGATCAAAAAGCTTTTATGAATGTAGCCTCAAGGAGGCAACAAAGCCATCTGTGCAAAAACACAAACATAATGGGCTAGTCCTCTCTAGAGTTGAGCCTGGGGCAGCTATTAGTGCTGTGATTTTGGACATCTTTGGTGAGTTGTGCAATCACATTATAAGCTATTATTGTAGGGGGAGTCTTAACAGCTGAGGTTTCTTTGTAGGTGGTTATGCTTGTATTCCAGTGGTGACATACTGGGCTAAACTTTTTTTTTCCATCATTCCTTTATACAAATGATTCCCAAAATTATTTTTCCATCAATATATCACTTTCAGATGTTGAAGATGAAACAGTGAGAAGGTTTTGTGACTAGTTGCAATTTTTCTTTTTCAAGCTCTTCAGTTTATAAAAAAAGTACTTACTTTTATGCTGTCCTACTTACATTTACCTAAAAATGATTTTTTAAAAAAACTACCAATTCCTTCAGAGCTTCAGTTTACAATATATAAATTTAACAATTAAAAGTTAACAATAATCTGGTTCAACCTTAAGAATAGAAAAAAAAGACAAAAAATGGTGAAGAACTTAGCAAAATTCTTCAAAGATAGTCAGCTAATGTAGGTTAGGGACATGTCCCACACACATGTGCACCACCCCTGCACACACATGCACACACGTGAGTAGTTTGCTTTTGGACCACTTTGCCTGCATGTTGCTTGGGAGGACAAGGATGATCTGCTGGCACCCAGGACTGTTCTGTTGGAAGTGCTGAAAGCCATACAGCCATAAGCCCTTCAGATAAATGTAAGAGAAAGACTCCTCAGTTCCTAGAGAAAATGATCTAGAAAATAAATTATTTACCATTGATAATTCAAGGCTCTTTTTGCTTCTGGTGCCCTCTGGGAACTAAAAGAAGAAAAAAAACTGAAGTAGTTAATTCAAAGAAGAAATTACACAGTGATATCAGGGAGCTTAGATGAGAGAGACATTTCAGGACCACTGATGAGTAGTTCATTTCCATACCAGTGTGTGAGAGGAGAAACCAAGAAAAGATGGATATTATTACATCTTAAATGATGCTATTTAAATGAAAGACAACACTGTCATATTGCCAAAGGGAGAGAATATTAATACAGAGAAAAACCTCAAATGTGACTTTTCTTGGATCAAATTTCCCTTTATCTCAAAGGTTTAGTGTATCCTGAGTCTGCTATTTGTAAAATATGTAGATTGTGTTTCTGATAGAGTAGATTTTTAATTAACAAAATGAACTCACAGTTGAGACTGATTCATAATAGAAACTATGTCAGAGCAGCACAATAATTGGAATAATTTCTACCTTTGATGCCCTCGAAACTTTACATTCTTTTCTAATAGCTACTTTTATCTTTGAGTATGATAGAAAGAATGAGAGAAAAGTGCTTGTAGAAAGAGACATCGAAGGGGCAACACAGAATGTTTTAAATTGTGTTTCAGAATATATTTTCTTAAGTGAGAGAGTGGAATGGTCAAATCTTTCCACCCCACTCCACATCTTTCAAATTGAACAGTGCTTTTTCTTTTTAAACAGTTTCACTTTTTATTCATAAAACAGCTTCGTTTTCATCCCCTAGAAATGCACAAGTATGTAAACTATTTTAGTAGATCCCTGGCGAGGGATTGACCCAACCTCTCCCGCCAACCCCCCATCCCCACCCCCCATGCCCTGCATTGAAAGGCAGATTCCTAACCACCTGACCACCAGAGAAGTCCCCTAAAGGTATGAATTTGACAGGTCACCCAGAATAAAGGTTCTTCAGTCTAGGTAGAAGGCCAAACCCTGCAGTTGTCACCAAGAGAGCTCTCTTTTCCCATTGGCCTTATTTCTCATCTGTTTGATTTCAGCTATTGAAATATTGCTTTTAATTTAAACTTTTATAAGAGAATAAATATAATAAGATATATTCTTTCACATACTTCTCCGATTTCTTTTTACATCTTAAAGATATGTCCAATAATTAGTGAAGAATCTATTATCGGGGTATTTTTAAGGAAAAAGAAAAGAAAACATAGCTTATTTGTTTTATTTCCTTAAAATATGCACTATCATTAGTGCTTTAGACTTTATTTTCTGACTTTCTGCTATTTTCTTTCATTCTTTTCTCACTTTCTCTTATCTTCACCCTCTTTTGCTTAACTATCAACACACCAACAGTTTCAAAAGAAAGAAACAATAACTCAATGATTTATTTTCTCATTCTGGTTGCCAGGTTATCTAAGAAGAACTCTGAAAATAGGTTATTGATTAAGGACAAGATAATGCAATAAAATTGAAAATAAATTGGCTTTGCTGCAACTTGTGTGATGGTAGGGAACTTACATATCTGAGCTATAATTTTCTCATCTATTGAATGAAGATAACAATATCTAATCTACATAGTTTTTAGTAGATTTAAGCAAGGCAACTTTCATACTGCCAAAGTACAGTCAGGGAATACTTGGCTAGTCATCAGCAGCTTTCTAAGATTTATTGAGCCCTTGTTCTGTGGCAGACTTTCTGCTATATATGATCTTCAAACATGGTATGCCATTTTTGTTCTTCACAACAACTCTAAATTATTGAAACTGATATTGTCTGCATTATTGCAGATGAAAAAGATGAAGTCCTGAGAATTTTCATCACTTGCCCAAGGTCATTAAAAATATAAGGTATCTGTCTCTAGGACTCATTAGAAAATTCTATACTATACTATCATGTTAGACAACATAATATAACTTATCTGCAATCATGCTGTTAATCATGTAGTCTAAAGAGTGTGTACTGCTGTTAAAGTAATTTAAATCCCATCTTTAAGGAAATTTCTCCTTAAAAACTCCTTTGTACAAATACAAAAAGAAAATCAAAGAACTAATATAAAACAGATTTACATAAAGCAGGGGATACCTTGCTATATGGTCTGTTTGGAGTTTGGACTAGAATTGAAAGTGTTGGTTTAGTCACCAACAATCCATTTCTTGGCTGGATTTCATAGTGCCTTGAGCACAACAACATTGTATTCTAGAGTCATTTATCAGTACTTGTTATGAGGAAAAAATGTTTAAGATTTCTGTAAACAAGTTTATTTTAATCTTGTTTTTGAGGAATAGTAAGATTCAGCTCACAGTACACACATCACACATGTACACACACACACACACACACATCTATGTATTTGTTTTTCAAAGAACTTATCTTCACCATACACTCATTCAATAAATATTTTAAAACCCCATTTTGTAGCACTTCTGTATTAGATGACAGGGTTGTGAGGTGAAAATACACAGTTATGAGACTTATATTTGTGTTTGGGGAGAACAATGCACTATTGAATAAACTGATAAATAAGATGATTATAGATTGTGAAAAGTTCAGTAAAGAAAAGGAACACCTAGGTTGATGTGACTGAGTAAATGAGCACAATATGGCTTTGGATTGGATGCTTAAAGAAGACAGTCCTCTTTCTGGAGATGGTATATAGGACAGCTGAAGGAGGCAGAGGAACCAAGTAGGTAAAGAAGCATAAGTGAGATAAATATAGAAGAGATAAACCCTACAGAACTTTTGAGGAAGGAAAGAGATGAGCATGTTCTGGGAATAGAGAGGGAGAACAACTTGCCTGGACCTGAGCAAATGGTTTGGAGATTGAATTGAGATGATGTTGGAGAATTTTACAGAATCATAATCATTTAGGAGCCACAGATCATGGTATAGAAATGGTATTAAATTAGCAAAAATAAATTGTTCTCTAAGAATTCCATTAATTTAATCATGCAAGTCAATAGAATATACGTGTAATAGTCTTACATAGTTTCATTATTCCAATCAAATCAGTTAATAAAATGTAGTTTTTTAAAGTTTATATAGTCAGTTTTATTTTCTGTGTCATCATTCATCTTGCTAGATAGTGAAGAAGAGTACAGGTACAGTGTTATTGGTGGAGTGGGAAGCTAATCTCTTTCAAACTCAATGTCTTTTTGAAAAGTCATAAGTGTGGCAGACAAGCAACTTATTTTTTTGTTCTTCCAGGGTAATAGAGTATTAGTAGAAATATAGAAACCAAGATTAGGAACAAGATTTTGTGACTTCTTTACAATTTGGATTTTCCACTGAGTTGTGTATAGACTGATGTGTGCAACTTTTTTCATCACTTTCTTTAATGGAAATTGACTACAAATTCCTTATTTCCCCTCCATTTGAGCTAGAAAGCATCATGGTTTGAGAGCTTGCTTTAAACATGTGAATGAAGAAAATACCCTAGTGCTTAGAGGAAGAAGGAGCTGCAAGACAGAAGAAATACCAGGGCTCCTGAATAATTCTATATAACACATCTTTCACACTAGTCAAGATCTCTAACTTATGTAGCATTACATGCACAAGGACGGATGAATAGTATGTAGGTTGAGTATATTTGAGATTTCATGTCTGGGCAAAGATGAGGTTTCAGGTTCTTAGGCATGGGGAAATGGGATCGCAAGTCTGTTACTATGGGTGAGAGCAGCTAAATAATATCTTCTGGATCTTTTCCCTGGGAGATGTCTCCAATTTAACTAATCACTGATGGCTCTACCTCAGTTCACTTTTGAAGTGTGGAGGGATTATTGTGGGTCAGTTAAAGCATAGAAGATTTGTTAGCATAGTCAAAACTTTAGCTCTTCATGGTACCACACTCTTGTGAATCACACCTGCATTCTCTAACTAGGACTTTGTTTAAGCTGTTCAAGCTACTGGTAAGCCTGTTGGCTCTTGCCCAAGTCAGTCTCCAAGGCACTGACTCTCATATGAACACCCTTGATGTATGTCACAAATCATTTGTGATTTAACTACACGGCATAGTAGCTGGAGGAAGCACTTGAGAATAGCTGAGGCTTTTTCTGTGCCTAATCACTTCATGCTGATTTTAGAGACAGCTTCTCCATGGCAATAGGCTTTCTCAAGAATACTAAAAGGGCAAAGGGGTTTACTTTTAAATTTCTTCCACCTCCATTTGTTTTATAATCTCCCAATCTTGTGTGTGTGCATGAAAAGAGAGAGAGAGAACAGAGAACCAGAATACTCACACTTAGCTACTTTATTCCCTCACCTCTTCTTTCTGTGTTCTCCCAGTTTCTTATATAGAAGATATTTTCTTTTATTTGTTTTTCCAAGTAGGCAGGACTTTCTTTATATCATTACCTCATTTTTCATAAAGAAGATTTTCCCCTTGACTCCTAGAACTGCTGTTGCTGTTGCTGCTGCTGCTTCTAAGTCGCTTCAGTCGTGTCCAACTCTGTGCGACCCCACAGATGGCAGCCCACCAGGCTCCCCGGTCCCTGGGATTCTCCAGGCAAGAACACTGGAGTGGGTTGCCATTTCCTTCTCCAGTGCATGAAGGTGAAAAGTAAAAGTGAAGTCTCTCAGTCATGTCCAACTCTTAGAGAACCCATGGACTGCAGCCTACCAGTTGCCTCCATCCAAGGGATTTTCCAGGCAAGGGTATTGGAGTGGGTTGCCATTGCCTTCTCTGACTCCTTGCACTAGCTGTAATATTTGATGGCTCTAGAAGAATCTGATTTATTGTTGAAGAAATGGAAAAATATCAGCATATATTCACTCTTTTTAAGATTCCTTTCCTGTATAGATCATTACAGAATATTTTTTTAGTTTAGTTTCAATTGGATAATAATTACTTTACAATATTGTGATGGTTTCTGCCATGCTTCAGCATGAAACAGTCATAGGGGGCATACGTATGTCCCCTCCCTCTTAAAACTCCCTCCTACCCTCCCCTCTCCCTATCTCACCCCTCCAGGTTGTCATAGAACACCACCTTTGGGTTCCCTGCATCATACAGCCAATTCCCACTGGTTAAGAGTAGTAATGAAATCAACTTTTAAGACCATCTTCACAGGACTTCTTGTTCTAACATTTTGCCAGAGCTAATCTAAAAGTTCACTTACTAACTTGAAGATAATTGTGTGCTCTGTGGCAACAATATTTAGAATATAGGTAGAATCTTACATGCTTAAATAATCTTAATTTCTACACAGGTGATTGCCCAGTTTGAAATTCCTAATTATGGAATCTTGACAATAAAACTTTGACTAATTTTTTTCCACAAATCGGCATACTTATGCAAGGTATCTTGTTCGTTCAGTACATTTTGTGTTTAATCAGTAATTAGGCTTATTTTTAAAACTGAGAAATTTAGCCTCTAAAACACTGTATAGTGACTTCACTTCTTCTTCTTCAAACTCTCAGAAGAAAATGGAAATGCTGCATTCAAAACACAAGATGAATCTTCCAAAGAACATTTGGTACATCAAAAATTCATTATAGGTGCCAGGATAAATTTGGTAGTATACAACATTCTTGAACCAATAAAGTTTTAAAGATATTTCTGATATATTTTCTATAACACATTTGAAAATACATTTTGAAAAATATAGAAATCATTATTTAATTTTTAAGAAAAGTAATTGTTTCTTTCTCACTCAAACTTGAATAAATAAATAGATAAAGAGATGTAGAGGCATATGAAGCTTAAGAGAGAGACTTGAGGATATAAATATAAACTACTTTTAAGAAAGAAGCACTTGCTTAAGTGCCCCAAAACCTAGGTTTTCTTTCCATAAAATAATTTTAAGTCATATTATTACATAATAGGATATTAAGCATAAAAAATATATGAACATTAAATTTGTTAACTATGTACTTGGTTAAATCTCTTTATTAAACATTGTTCTTATACAAATCTCAATTATAATTATTTTTTTTGAATTCTTCTTATCCTTAGGAAAGATAAGAGACTTTCAGGAGGATGAGAAAAATATACAAAAGTTACCTAATGTTTCATATTTGTTTTCTTAGCACAAGTCTCATAATATGGGTAGCAATTATTTTCTCAAATGAAAAGCATATTTTTGGAAATCATATTTTTGGCTTGAAAACTCATAATCAGGTTCATAATAGAATAGTTAAAATAAAGAATAACACAAAGAAATAACTCTAAGACATTATATTATGTAAAGGTGTAAAATAGTTAATAGAATGATATAGATAAATTCATCTATTATGGTATGCAGTTATCATTTATATTGCTCTGTAAATCATGCTTAGTATTTTTATACATAAGACTACTTTCAAAATACTTGACCAGAAACTTTATTAAACCAGAAACTTCTATTAAAAAAATTCTAATTCAACTCAACATATATCTGAAATTTATAAAACTACATAGCACAAAATTCTAAATATTATACAGTGCACACTACAAAGATTAATAAGGCACAGACCCTGGCTTCAAAGGATTTTAGATTCCCAAAGGAATCTCAAAAATATTTTCAGAAAATCATTATATATGTATAAAATAATCAGCAATTTGATTATCTGGGGCATCAAGAAAAGCATATTGGAGACAAATACTGAAATGAATAGGGAAGAGTGGATAGCTTTTCTACCAGTAGCTAAAAGTTCAATGGTGGCATTCTCAGAAAGGAGATTACCTTGAGAAAAGGCACAGAAGCCATAAAATAAAAGAATATATTTATAATAGGATACAGAAAACATTGTTATATAGTAAGTTATCTGGGAAGAAGGGTTAAGTGTAGACATGAGCATACCATTATTTTAGGACATCTGTCAACACTGTTCATTCACATGCCACCTTATTTTTAAATATGTTTAAAATATTTTTTTTTTACTAACTAAATGCTCCAGCAGGCAATCAGGGTTATACAGTGACAACTAACAGGGCTTTATCATCAGCATCATTGGTTGGAGGTGCTGAAGCACCTGTCTCGACATTTGGATATTTACAAATGGAACGTTTCAAATCCAGCTGCCAAGAACCCAACGAAAAGGTGCAAAAGGCACGAAGCTGGAACTGAAATCTCTGAAAGTCTTCAAAGTTTCCTGGAGAACACAGGAACCACAGATAGATAAACTCTTAGAGGGTGTCTTCACCCTTCTCAGCATCTGCAGAGTTTTGTATCGACCTTGGAGCTCAAGAAACTTGCACTCCCCCTGCCGGCTGGGAATCTTTCCAAAGACCCAGAAAGTGTGGTTTTACTAAACCTCTCATATGAATAATAAATTTTATTATTTTAATACTAACAATAATATGTTAGGGCCATCGTCATCTTCTAACATTTCAAACCCAAAATGGCACTATACTTAAGCCAATCAAACATGGATAACCAATAAAGCCCATTTTTATATTGGGTATTTTTTCTATGTGTTTATCTTTTGTCCATAGTTTTCAGGGGAAAAAAAAAAGAAAGAAACTTTTTAAGGTAAAGTTTTCCTGTGCCTATTTCTTTCTAACTAATTATTCTACCAGAGAAGGCAATGGCAACCCACTTCAGTACTTTTGCCTGGGAAATCCCATGGATGGAGGAGCCTGGTAAGCTTCAGCCCATGGGGTCACGAAGAGTTGGACAGGACTGAGCAACTTCACTTTCACTTTTCGCTTTCATGCACTGGAGAAGGAAATGGCAACCCACTCCGGTATGCTTGCCTGGAGAATCCCAGGGACGGGAGCCTGGTGGGCTGCTATCTATGGGGTCGCACAGAGTCGGACATGACTGAAGCAACTTAGCAGTAGCAATTATTCTACAGTCTTTCTTTGTCAAATTTTGGTATAACAAATGGATTCAGTAACTATAGTTGACTGAGTGTGAATCACTAAAATATTGATTAAATCACTGAAAGCTGCCAACTCTGGGGGAAGTTGACATTTTTTTAGTCATCCTTTCATGGTTAAACAAGGAAAAAATCCATAAAATTTGTTTATGTTAAAACAACTAAACAACATGAAGAGTATTTTGTGTTTGTGTGTGTATTCTACGTGTAGACTCCGAAGTAATTCTTAATCACATGCTAAGATAAAACTTTTCATTTTGAAATCAATGCACACATGCTAAGTCTCTTCAGTTTTGTCTGACTCTTTGCTGCCCTATGGACTATAGGCCACTAGACTCTTCTGTCCATGGCATTCTCCAGGTAAGAGTATTGAAGTGGGTTGCCATGCTCTCCTCTACCCATATCTCTTATGTCTCCTACATTGTCAGGTGGGTTCTTTACCACTAGCACCACCTGGGAAGCCCTAAATACCATTGAAATCAATGGACAACTGGTATTTAGAGATTGGTAAATTTTAAGATGTTCTCCTATTTTACAGTGTCTTTAAAAATGCATTCACTAATTTACCATTATGAGTGCTATAATAAAAATAGGACATAAAGCTTTGTTTCTTGTCAATGGTTACATATATACAACATTCAAAATACAACGTTAATCTTTTTTAAGAAAATTTTATTGGAGTATAATTGATTTATAATGCTGTGTTAGTTTAAGGTATATAGAAAGTGGGTTGCTGCTGCTGCTGCTAAGTCGCTTCAGTCGTGTCCGACTCTGGGTGACCCCATAGACGGCAGCCCACCAGGCTCTGCCTTCCCTGGGATTCTCCAGGCAAGAACACTGGAGTGGGTTGCCATTTCCTTCTCCAATGCATGAACATGAAAAGGGAAAGTGAAGTCACTCAGTCTGTCCAACTCTTTGTGACCCATGGACTCCAGCCTATCAGGCTTGTTAGTTATATGCTATACAGTAGGTTCATATTGTGGTTGTTGTTCAGTCACTAAGTTATGTCCGACTCTTTGCAACCCCATGGACTGCAGCACACTAGGCTTCCCCGTCCTTCACTATTTCCTGGAGTATGCTCAGACTCCTGGCCATTGAGTCCATGATGCCATCTAACCATCTCATCCTCTGTCGTCCCCTTCTCCTCCTGCCTTTAGTCTTTTCTAGCATCAGGGCCTTTTCCACTAAGTCAGCTCTTTGCATCAGGTGGCCAAAGTATTGGAGCTTCAGCTTCAGCTTCAGCACCAGTCCTTCCAATTAATATTAAGGGTTGATTTCTTTTAGGATTGACCACTTTCAGCTCCCTGGTGTCCAAGGGACTTGTATTAATTATTTATTTTATAGATAGTGGTGGTATATGTCTATCCCAGTCTCCCAATTTATCCTTCCCTTCCTTTCCCCTTGAAAAGCATCAATTTGTTTTCTACATCTGTGACTCTACTTTTGCTTTGTAAATAAGTTTGTCTAAGAAATGTGTTGATGTGTTCCAATTTTAATAGGTCTACTAATTTATTTGAATGAAACCACTGTTTTAGAGGGAAACAATAAGATATACATGTACTATACCTATTAAAGCTCATTTTCTAATGTTTTCACTTGTCTATGATATCAATGAACAAAAATTTATTAGAAAAATGATAAATAATAATTAAATGTCTTTATTATGTGCTCTGCACTTTTAAGATCTGTATGTCTATCAACTCATAAACCCTTTCTTTGGTGCTCAGACTTCTTCACAGTCCAACACGCGCATCCATACATGACCACAGGAAAAACCATAGCCTTGACTAGACAGACCTTAGTCGGCAAAGTGAAAGTGAAGTTGTTCAGTCGTGTTCGACTCTTTGCAACCCCGTGGACTGTAGCCCTCCAGGCTCCTCCATCCATGGGATTCTCCAGGCAAGAATACTGGAGTGGGTTGCCATTTCCTTCTCCAGGGGATCTTCCCGACCCAGGGATTGAACCCAGGTCTCCCACATTGCAGGCAGACATTTTAACCTCTGAGCCACCAGAGAAGAGTAATCATAATTGATGAAGCTTGGACCTGGCACACTAAGCGCAGGCGGCTGCGACCTGGTGCACTAAGCGCTGCAGAGAGGAGTTACCCCACGTCTGAGGTTAAGGGCAGCGGGCGAGAGTGCCAGGCTGCGACGGCGCAGGAACAGCCAGAGGAGCTACCCAAGTCGGAGGTCAGGGGCGGTGGCCAGGAGGAGCTACCCCGCCTCTGAGGTCAGTGACGGTCGGGAGGAGCCAGCCCATATCCAAGGTCGGGGCGGCGGCCAAGAGGAGCTATCCCATGTCCTAGGCCAGGGGCAGCTTGGAGAAGCCACCTCTCGCCTGAGGCCAGGGGCAGTGGCGCTAAGGAGCCTCCCATGCCCGAGGCCAGGGACGGCAGCTGGGAGGAGCAACCCAAGGAGCAGTGGCTGTGCTGGAGCAGGAGGGCCTAGAGGAGCCATCCCACATTGAAGGTCAGGAAGAGTAGCAGCTGTGAAGAGATACCCCATGCCCAAGGTAAGAGAAACCCAGGTAAGACGGTAGGTGTTGCAAGAGGGCATCAGAAGGCAGACACACTGAAACCATACTCAGAGAAAACTAGTCAATCTAATCACACTAGGAGCACAGCCTTGTCTAACTCAATGAAACCAAGCGATGCTCGCCAGGCAACCCAAGACGGGCGGGTCATGGTGGAGAGGTCTGACAGATTGTGGTCCACTGCAGAAGGGAATGGCAAACCACTTCAGTATTCTTGCCTTGAGAACCCCATGAACAGTATGAAAAGGCAAAATGATAGGATACTGAAAGAGGAACTCCCAGGTCAGTAGGTGCCCAATACGCTACTGGAGATGAGTGGAGAAATAACTCCAGAAAGAATGAAGGGATGGAGCCAGGGCAAAAACAATGCCCAGCTGTGGATGTGACTGGTGATAGAAGTAAGGTCCAATGCTGTAAAGAGCAATATTGTATAGGAACCTGGAATGTCAGGTCCATGAATCAAGGCAAATTGGAAGTGGTTAAACAAGAGATGGCAAGAGTGAACGTCGACATTCTGGGAATCAGCGGACTAAAATGGACTGGAATGGGTGAATTTAACTCAGATGACGATTATATCTACTACTGCGGGCAGGAATCCCTCAGAAGAAATGGAGTAGCCATCATGGGCAACAAGAGTCCAAAGTGTGGTAGTAGGATGCAATCTAAAAACAACACAATGATCTCTGTTCGTCTCCAAGGCAAACCATTCAGTATCACAGTTATCCAAGTCTATGCCCCAACCAGTAACACTGAAGAAGCTGAAGTGGAACGGTTTTATGAAGACCTACAAGACCTTTTAGAACTAACACCCAAAGAAGATGTCCTTTTCATTATAGGGGACTGGAATGCAAAAGTAGGAAGTCAAGAAACACCTGGAGTAACAGGCATATTTGGGCTTGGATTGTGGAATGAAGCAGGGCAAAGACTAAGAGAGTTTTGCCAACAAAATGCACTGGTCATAGCAAACACCCTCCTCTTCCAACAACACAAGAGAAGACTCTACACATGGACATCACCAGATGGTCAACACTGAAATCAGATTGATTATATTCTTTGCAGCCAAAGATGGAGAAGCTCTATACAGTTAAAAAACAAACAAACAAACAAAAAAAAACACAAACAAGAATGGGAGCTGACTGTGGCTCAGATCAAGAACTCCTTATTACCAAATTCAGACTCAAATTGAAGAAATTAGGGAAAAACTGCTAGACCATTCAGGTATGACCTAAATCAAATCCCTTATGATTATACAGTGGAAGTGAGAAATAGATTCAAGGGCCTAGATCTGATAATTAGAGTGCCTGATGAACTATGGAATGAGGTTCATGACATTGTAAAGGAAACAGGGATCAAGACCATCCCCATGGAAAAGAAATTCAAAAAAGCAAAATATCTGCCTGGGGCGGCCTTACAAATAGCTGTGAAAAGAAGAGAGGCAAAAAGCAAAGGAAAAAAGGAAAGATATAAGCATCTGAATGCAGAGTTCCAAAGAATAGCAAGAAGAGATAAGGAAGCCTTCTTCAGCGAGCAGTGCAAAGAAATAGAGGAAAAGAACAGAATGCGAAAGACTAGAGATCTCTTCAAGAAAATTAGAGATACCAAGGGAACATTTCATGCAAAGATGGGCTCAATAAAGGACAGAAATGGTATGGACCGAACAGAAGCAGAAGATATTAAGAAGAGGTGGCAAGAATACACAGAAGAACTGTACCAAAAAGATCTTCACGACCCAGATAATCATGATGGTGTGATCACTAATCTAGAGCCAGACATGGAATGTGAAGTCAAGTGGGCCTTAGAAAGCATCACCAAGAACAAAGCTCATGGAGATGGTGGAATTCCAGTTGAGTTGTTTCAAATCCTGAAAGATGATGCTGTGAAAGTGCTGCACTCAATATGCCAGCTAATCTGGAAAGCTCAGCAGTGGCCACAGGACTGCAAAAGTTCAGTTTTCTTTCTAATCCCAAAGAAAGGTAATGCCAAAGAATGCTCAAACTGCCGCACAATTGCACTCATCTCACATGCTAGAAAAGTAATGCTCAAAATTCTCCAAGCCAGGCTTCAGCAATACGTGAACCGCAAACTTCCAGATTCTCAATCCTGTTTTAGAAAAGGCAGAGAAACCAGAGATCAAATTGCCAACATCCATTAGATCATGGAAAAAGCAAGAGAGTTCCAGAAAAATATCTATTTCTGCTTTATCGACTATGTCAAAGCCTTTGCCTGTGTGGATCACAATCAACTGTGGAAAATTCTGAAAGAGATGGGAATACCAGACCACCTGACCTGCCTCTTGAGAAGTCTGTATGCAGGTAAGGAAGCAGCAGTTAGAACTGGACATGGAACAACAGACTGGTTCCAAATAGGAAAAGGAGTACATCAGGGCTGTATATTGTCACCCTGCTTATTTAACTTATATGTAGAGTACATCATGAGAAATGCTGGACTGGAAGAAACACAAGCTGGAATCAAGATTGCCGGGAGAACTATCAATAACCTCAGATATGCAGATGACACCACCCTTATGGAAGAAAGTGAAGAGGAACTAAAAAGCCTCTTGATGAAAGTGAAAGAGGAGAGTGAAAAAGTTGGCTTAAAGCTCAACATTCAGAAAACCAAGATCATGGCATCTGGTCCCATCACTTCATGGGAAATAGATGGGGAAACAGTGGAAACAGTGTCAGACTTTATTTTTCTGGGCTCCAAAATCACTGCAGATGGTGACTGCAGACATGAAATTAAAAGACGCTTACTCCTCGGAGGAAAAGTTATGACCAACCTAGGTAGTATATTCAAAAGCAAAGACATTACTTTGCCGACTAAGGTCCGTCTAGTCAAGGCTATGGTTTTCCCTGTGGTCATGTATGAATGTGAAAGTTGGACTGTGAAGAAGGCAGAGCGCCAAAGAATTGATGCTTTTGAACTGTGGTGTTGGAGAAGACTCTTGAGAGTCCCTTGGACTGCAAGGAGATCCAACCAGTCCTTTCTGAAGATCAGTCCTGGGTGTTCTTTGGAAGTACTGATGCTAAAGCTGAAACTCCAGTACTTTGGCCATCTCATGTGAAGAGTTGACTCATGGGAAAAGACTCTGATGCTGGGAGGGATTGCGGGCAGGGAGAGAAGGGGACGACAGAGGATGCGATGGCTAGATGGCATCACTGACTCGATGGACATGAGCCTGAGTGAACTCCGGGAGTTGGTGATGGAGAGGGAGGCCTGGCGTGCTGCGATTCATGGGGTCACAAATAGTTTGACACAACTGAGCGACTGAACTGAACTGATAATTATATTCATTTACAAATGAAGAAGTTGAGGCACAGCAGCAGCTGATAAGGCTAAGAGTTGAGATACAAACACAGGCGATCTTGCTGTATAATTGTTAATAATAGCACAGGTGAGGAACAATACACACTATAAAATATACATATTCACAGAGCCAATATAAGATATAATAGGATTAGACGAATTCTGTTGAAAATTAAAATTTCTTGGCAATATATATTTATATCTATATTGATAGTTCAATGTTGGTTTGATTACCGATGAGTCCTTATCGTTGAATAATTCAGTGAGCAACCGTTGTCTTCCCACTAGTCAGTTTTCTAAAACACACTCTATTCTTTCACTTTTATTTCACATTTGTCTCTTATATGCCATCTTATTTTGTGTGCACATTTATGTGTGCATGTGTGGGTGTCTGTGTTGGTGGGGGCAGAGTAGTATGCAGGGAGAGAGAGTTGTAGCTCTCAGATGTGATGGTTTAACACAATCTTTTTTTCCTGATTCTAGGTCTGGGGTATATTTGGGGATTTTAGGGTTTAGACTGCCACCAAGAAGGCTGCTACTGTTATCATACTGAACAGATGCTGCCAGCTCTTAAGCCCTAGATATCTCAGTAGAAGCTCTTTTAACTCTTTTAAGAGTTTGCTCAGAAAAGCAAAAGGTAGGATCAGGCTACAGCAAAGCTGCCTGTGGTATTTTATCCTGCAAGGTGACAGGTTTCCTTAAGATGAAACTTTTCAAGGCACAAGCCAGTTCAAAAGGAGTTCTTAATTGTTTCTTTCTAAACTTTGTTCACACCAACTTTTAATTCATTTTGCTTAAATGGAATTTTATTGAGTCTGTCAGGAGCAGACTGCATGCTGGGAGTTGTATGAAACCAAAAACATTATCCCAGACTAAGTAACAGCTGGAAAGAAACTATGGGACCTCCCACATATCCTCCACTGAGATCTAGACAATGGGTGAGTTATTTGACACAGTAATAGCAACAGCTGCCAGGTAGGCTGATTTTAAAAACTCAACTTTGAAACTTTCAAAATGGAAATGCATGGGCTTTGGGGAGCATGTTGGGGGTGAAAAAATAAATTTAAGGCTACTGCCTTGCAATTGAAACCTGTTATTACTAGAAGGGTGATGGGCCTTCCTTTATATGCTTATAATTAGTTTGGAAATGCTTCAGCTGAAATGAATATTATCTTAACCCATTAATCTTATATCAGTGCCTAATAGCACAAGCTAGCAATTGGCAATTACCTCAGAAGTCAAATAGTATATATCATCAACATTTATCACCCAAAATATCTTATTGTCCTTTCCTAATAACATATCATAAAAAAATAAAACACACATCTGAGAATATACCCCATTCTTAAGGTTTTAATTGATGCATATAATATTTCCAAATTAAAATGATCATTTTTGTTTAAAGTGTATTTTCAATAAGAAGATAGAATATGGTAAAGCATGCAGAGTAATCACTTCTCTTTAATCTTTAACTATTACAGTGTCATATCATTTATCAAATTGTTGGTGTTACTCCCCCTCAGGGATTTATTAAATGGAAGGAAGTCCTCATTAACACAAATGGTGGTCAAATCCCTACGCTTTAAGTGCCACAAATAAAACATAGAAATAAAATATTAAAGAAAAGTACAATCCAAGGCAATCTTGTGAAATCAGAGATAAAAGATTAACTAACTCATATTGCATTTTCTTGTTTAACAAAATTTCTTGCTTGTCTCCCCACTTAGTAGGCACTGTCAGTGAAGTAAATTAAAGCAATATTATTTGTAATATTCCCAGCGATTATGGTCAACTGGAGTGACTCAATTGAGTGAATAGATTTTTCAAGCCATAACAAAGGTTAAAACCTGAATCTGTTTCTTTACACAGGAAATGAACAATCTCATACCTAAAATGGTGAACATAATATATACAGAAAGCACATAATACTCTCCATTTATTTTGCATGGATTATGGTTTTATAAAAGAACATAACAGGAATTAGTTTCTTTTTTCTATTTTATGTCAATAGTGGAGTTCAGCTGCAAATTCTCAGAGAGATCCAAACCATGGTCTCAACCCACTTGGTTCAGTGTGTGAAAACTAACCTGAAGAGGAAAGAGGATCCTCATATTATGTTTCTGCCTTATTATTTAGTTATAACTTTGGAGAGTTGCTTTACTTTTAAGGTACACTTATCTGTGGTTTGAGATCATGCTTTGTAAAAGCAGATCGTATTGTATAAGTTCCTGTTCTGTTGAAATAGATGATTCTGTAAGATGAGAGATGTTGGTGCTTTGAAAGTTATATGATCTTTCCCTTTAACTACATAGATAAGAAAGGCTCCCTGAGAGAGAGTGTTTTGAGATACAAGAATATAGCCTAATGGATGAACGGGTAAGGGCATTTGAAGCAGACGTTCAATCTTTGATACAGCCAGCAGGAACCTCGAGAGGCTAAGTTTTTGTTGTGCAGTTTTTGGAAGAACAGGAATGAACTGTATATTCATAAAAGTCAGTTGTTTTAAGAGCAGTCCAAACAAGTTGAAACTTGAAACAAATGTGAAATGAGTGGAAATAATACCCAGAAATAAAGTCTTTTAAATTCTCTGTGTTATCTTGACTTTAATGGGTAATTATTTTCACAAAAGTGCATTCTGAGTAATCTACTGAGCTCTGAACTTGTTAGAGAGTAGCAACACAAAAACGACAGGTCTTAAGTCAGAGTTCTGCTCTTCAAATCACCAGGAGCTCAGATTTCAATATTTTGAAAAGATTTGATAACAGCAGACTCTTTGAAAACAAGTTTCACAGTACTGCTCACAGTTGGCTTCAAGGGGATTAACTGCTTAAGAGTAGCCAGTTTTTCCCATTTCTAATTAGCAAAGTTTTATTAGTACCCTCATGAGACTTGTTGATTTTGATTTGGTAGATTCCTTGGAATGAGCATTTTACCCTTGAGAGGTTACACAGATGATCCTGAAAACAAAATGGCTAAAAAAATCAGTCACATATCAGTAACTCCAAAGTTCCTCTTCAATATACCTAACTGTCTACTCCACTCTCTTCCTTCCAACACCTTTGTTTCACTTATTCTGCATAAGTCTGCTGCCAAGTCACTTCAGTCTTGTCCAACTCTGTGCGACCCCATAGACGGCAGCCCAGCAGGCTGCTCCGTCCCTGGGATTCTCCAGGCAAGAACACTGGAGTGGGTTGCCATTTCTTTCTCCAATGCATGAAAATGAAGAGTGAAAGTGAAGTCGCTCAGCTGTGTCTGACCCTCAGCGACCCCATGGGCTGAAGCCTTCTAGGCTCCTCCATCAATGGGATTTTCCAGGCAAGAGTACTGGAGTGGGGGTGTCATTGACTTCTCCACTATATAAATCTATTTTAAGGCAAAAACCACACTTGTCTTCACCCTCCTAATAGTTACCTCTTTCTTTTTATCTTCTATATTTTAATCTAAAGCATAACAACCTACCCTATACTCAAACCTAAAACCTAGAATTCATTCCTGATCCCTCATTATCTCTGAAATTCCATTAACTCCACTAATCATTAATTGGTCTTCAAAAATCTCTTTCTAATCCATGTATTTCCTTCCATTTCTATTCTGCTATGGTGACTGCAGCCATGAAATTAAAAGACACTTACTCCTCAGAAGAAAAGTTATGACCAACCTAATAGTATATTGAAAAGCAGAGACATTACTGGATCATGGCATCCAGTCCCTTCACTTCATGGCAAATAGATGGGGAAACAGTGGCTGACTTTATTTTGGGGGGCTCCAAAATCGCTGCAGGTGGTGATTGCAGCCATGAAATTAAAGACACTTAATCCTTGGAAGGAAAGTTATGACCAACCTAGACAGCATATTAAAAAGCAGAGACATTACTTTGTCAACAAAGGTCCATCTAATCAAGGCTATGGTTTTTCCAGTGGTCATGTATGGATGTGAGAGTTGGACTGTGAAGAAAGCTGAGCACCGAAGAATTGATGCTTTTGAACTGTGGTGTTGGAGAAGACTCTTGAGAGTTCCTTGGACTGCAAGGAGATCCAACCAGTCCATTCTGAAGGAGACCAGCCCTGGGATTTCTTTGGAGGGAATGATGCTAAAGCTGAAACTCCAGTACTTTGGCCACCACATGCGAAGAGTTGACTCATTGGAAAAGACTCTCATGCTGGGAGGGATTGGGGGCAGGAGGTGAAGGGGATGACAGAAGATGAGATAGCTGGATGGCATCACTGACTCGATGAACGTGAGTCTGAGTGAACTCTGGGAGTTGGTGATGGACAGGGAGGCATGGTGTGCTGTGATTCATGGGGTCTCAAAGAGTTGGACACGACTGAGCAACTGAACTGAACTGAACTGAGTTGATGCTAGCCCAGGGACTTATCATTTATAGCTTGTATTAAACATCTTTTGTCTATTAATATCTTCCGAAAATCCACTGGACCTCACCCCTTCCCCCCCAGATACATACAACCTTCCTTATAATTCGAACTTTAATGCACGTCTATCATGATGCTTTAAATACAGGTAGAAATTGTTCACATATTTGTTTAAATCATCTTCAGACCTTTTCTTTGCAGTTAGAAATATACCAACTTTATGAAAACAGGGACTACTTCTCAATGTACAGATAGCAACTATCACAATACTTTGCCAAAAGTATTCTATAAACAGTTTTTCATTAATGAGCAATCTTATTTTTGATATTATACAGTTAATTCTACTTAGCAAGAGATAGCTCTTCTCTATTACATATTCTATTGTACAGTCTTTGCATTTTCTTAATCTTTAACTTTTTTTTCTGTTGCTGAACAAAGTTCATTTAGACATTTGGACTGCAAACTTATTTAACTGAAAAGAGGAAAATATTTTGATTATATGCAGAACATTATTTTTGAAAGTGTGATAAGTTCTTAAACTGTATTTGTTTATTATTTTTGCTTCATTTAATAATCTAAAATATAGATGCCATTTCTAGAGATAAAGAATTGCCTAATAATTGTTTCCTTTTTCCAGAGAGGATTACTTTCACATATTATAGTATAATGGAATTCTAAGGACAAATGATGGTTAAGAATGCACTTTTCTCAAAGGAGAATTCATATTGGCACCACCTGCTAGCATGATCATCAGATTATCATTCTTTCTCTAATGGGCATCATTTTTCATACACTTTTACTAGGTGTTAAAGATTAAGTATGGCTTTTAGAACTTCCAAAGAGTTTTAAGTACTAAAAAGAAAAACCAGAAGGCACACATGCACACACACACACACTCTTTGTGGTTTCTATATTATAATAAATTGTACCAACTCAGAAAAACTGATATCTATCAAATTTATGCTATCCAGTGTCATATTTTAAAATATATATTTAAATAAATTTATTTTCAGTTTCTTTCATTAGCTTAATCTAAATTTCAAAATCAAATAAAAATTAAATGACAACTGACATGTCTCTTGTTTGCTAATACTAAAGTTATAGTACTATTTTAATGTTAAAAAAGACTCTGAGTTTCCCTGGTGGCTCAGTGGTAAAGAATCTACCTAGTAATGCAGGAAACATGGGTTTAATCCCTGATCTGGGAGGATCTCACATGTTGTGGAGCAAGTAAGCCCATGTGTCACAACTATTAAGCCTATGCTCTAGAGCCTGGGAGCCACAACTACTGAATCCTGCATGCCCTAGAGCCCGTGCTCCACAGGAGAAGCCACCTTAATGAGAAGCCCTCGCACCACAGCTAGAGAGTAGCTCCCACTCTCTACAACTAGGGAAAGACCATGCAGCAATGAAGACCCAGCACAGACAAAAATAAATAAATAAATAAAGACACTGTCAAATTGTGTTTCTAAATGAGTAGAGAAATTTTGTAGCTTTATAGGCAAAGGCTAAAAGAAACTACCATGTGAATCTATAAACAGTTCCTTATTTCCCATTTCAACACACATGAATCAGGTTTCTTTTCAGATGTTAGCTCCTGAGAAAGTCCTTCCTGGACGACCCACTCAGTTACAGTCTATCTCTTTATCTCACTTAATTTCCCTTCCTAGTATTCATCATATCTGGTACCATGTTATATATCCAGTTGCATATCTGCTTATTATATTAACATACTGTCCTGCATAGAATACAAAGTCTATTCAGGCAGGTACTTTCTGTTTCAGAGTCACTGATATATCCCAAGGATCTAGTAGGTGCTTAGTAAATATGTCTGGAATGAAACTATAAATGATACTCAACCCTCAAAAGGAAAAGTTAAAGGATAATATTATCAGCATGCTTGACTATTTTCAGTGCTTACATTTCTCAAAACCCTTCTCCTGCCTGATAATCCTGAATAATTTGGATTAGTAATTAGTAATCCTAATCCTAATTTGATTCAACTTTTCTTTGTTGCTTAAAACTATTTTAAAATCATTTTTTAAAGGACAAAAACAAAGAAAAAAGTCCTGTCCTCAAATTTTTATTTTGTTTTTTTATTAACATTTTTGACAAACATTAATAATATAATATGAATGTTCAAAATGTATTTGATTTGTATAGATAGGTATATATGCTAAAGCCTATATTTACCAGTCTTGATTGAATTTATCGCCATATTACTGTAAAATTATATGATATAAAATATATATAATTAATGAAAAAAGAAAGTATGTGATATACTATTTCATGAGTTACTAGAAACATGATATAAATGAACAAAATGAGCCAAGTCATTAATAAATTATATCATATAAAATCATTTGGAAGCATAATACAATCTACACAGTCATTATCAATTAAGCTAGGCTGTGCTTAGTCACTCAGTTGTGTCTGACTCTTTGTGACCCCTTGGACTGTAGCCCACCAGGCTCCTCTGCCCATGGGGATTATTCAGGCTAGAAACTAGAGTGGGTTGCAATGCCCACCTCCAGGGGATCTTCCCAACTCAGGGATCAAACTCAGGTCTCTTGCATTGCAGGCAAATTCTTTACCATCTGCACCACCAGGGAAGCCCTCCAATTTAAGCTAATAAATTTTAAATACTAAGAGTCATCAATTAATTCCCATATATCAGATCAATAATGTCTGGTGTGTTGACTTCACTTGTTTTCTGGCTTTCAGCTATCTCTTTATCTTAATTCATTGTCTATATGGCTTAATTTATAATATGATTACTTTTGAAGAAGGCAATAGCAGACCACTCCAGTACTCTTGCCTGGAAAATTCTATGGTGGAGGAGCCTGGTAGGCTGCAGTCCATGGAGTAGCGAAGAGTCAGACATGACTGAATGACTTCACTTTCACTTTTCACTTTCATGCATTGGAGAAGGAAATGGCAACCCACTCCAGTGTTCTTGCCTGGAGAATCCCAAGTACTGCAGAGCCTGGTGGCCTGCCATCTATGGGGTCACACAGAGTCAGACATGACTGAAGCTACTTAGCAGCAGCAGCAGCATGATTACATTTAGTCTCACCCTCCTACCTTTCCATTTTATGCCTGTAAAAAATACTCAAATCAGACCCCAACCACCAGCTTTTATAAGTCACCCATCAGGATTTGTGGGTAGTTTTAAAATATATATAAACTTTAAGGCTGCTGACACTAAATTCATGGTCAACAGCTGGCGTCAGTTTCACCTGCTGGTCTTCCTGTATTTCCGTAATTATCTTTCCATTCTTTAAAAAACTCATTTGTAGTTATCTCTATTCTATAGTCCTTTACCTTTAATGTCATTAGCTGGCTTTAACAACTTGGTCATCTCCAAAAGATGCTACATCTCATCTTCCCCCTCCTGGGAATAAGGCCGTTTTCTTCACCTGTCCCTATAATGCATTGTTCTTCAAACTTGGCACTATTGTCATATTGTTACCAGTGACTGTCCTTCCATTTTAAGTTGTTTAGCAGCATCCCTGGCCTCTGTTGATTAAGTGCCAGGAGCATACCCCCTCTAGCTGTGACAACCAGAAGTGTTTCAAGATATGGGGGCAGATATATTTCCCTGTTGAGAATCAACACTCTAATGGATACCATTTTCAACCCATGCAATTCCGATTCCTTGTCTTATAAATTATTAACTTTTGAATAGCTTCTCAATCTCCTTAGCTTCTTTTCAGTGACATGTAAGTATGCCCAATTATTTTCTTCTCTAAAACCAAATTCTTTCAACCCTGTATTTCTTTGTTTCTTTTCCTGATTCTAATTTATCTCTGATTTCACTTTGGAAAATTCCTTTCTCCATTGTTAAACTATTTGAGTTGTTAAAAAACTGGCTTTTATTCCATTTCTTTCCCAACTATGTCCTTATATCCATTCAATATGTCCTTATAAAATAACCTGCTTGCTGCTTTAGCCAATGAATACTTTTCTTTTTCAGTTGAAGGATTGGGACGATCCTTTGGAGTAGATAATGGTAACTCACTCCAATATTCTTGCCTGGAAAATTTCTTGGACAGAGGAGCCTGGCCAGCTACAGTCTATGGAGGTGCAAAGAGTTGAACACAATTGAGCGTGTGTGTGTGTGCACACACGCATGCAAGCACACACACACAGAGTTAATTTATAATGTAGTTTCAGGTGTGCAAAACAGTGGTTCAGTTTAGTTGCTTGGTCGTGTCTGATTCTTTGTAGCCTGCCAGGCTCCTCTGTCCATGAGATTCTCCAGGCAAAAATACTACAGTGGTTTGCTATACCCTTGAATGGCAAATCTCCTCAAATGGCAAATCAAATCCACATCTCTGGCATTGGCAGGCAGAGTCTTTATAGCTGTGCTACCAGGGAAGCCCCTCTTTCTTTTATACATTATTACAAAATATTGAGTTCCTTGTGCTATACAGCAGACACTTGTTAGTTGTTTATTTTCTATATAAAATAGTGTGTATTTCTGTTTTGTATATAGGTTCATTTGTACCATTGTTTTTAGGTTCCACATGTAAGTGATATCATATGATATTTGTTTTACTCTTTCTGACTTACTTCAATTAGTAAGATGATCTCTAGGTCTATTCATGTTGCCACGAATGGCATTATTTCATTCTTTTATTATGGATGAGTATTATTCCATTGTGTGTATGCATACACCACATCTTCTTTATCCATTCACCTGTCAGTGAACATTTAGGCTGTTTCCATGTCTTCAGTATTATAGACAGTGTTTCTATAAACTTAGAGGTACAAATTATAGCTTTGTCCTGGGTATGCCCAGGAGTGTGATTACTGGATCTTATAGCAACTCTATTATTACTTTTCTGAGAAACTTCCATACTGTTCTCCAATGAACAATTATTAAACCTTAGCATTAAACATACAGAACATATTTATTACTCAGTTATTCTTAAAGAGCTCTTTCCTTAGCACCATCATGTTCTCACTCTCATGTTCAGAGTCTTTATTCTTTATCTTTCCAAAAATATTGGTGCTGTTATTGTCTCCAGATAGATCCTGTTTTGTTTTTTGTTTTCTTTTCAACACTACAAGTTTAACCTAGTTTAACCAAGTTTAACTAGTTTAAGCTCATGCACTCTTAAGCACAGAGCTCTCTTCTGGCATCAAGACATCTCTCTCTAACATATTCTGACTATCAAATAACTTTAGCATGAATTTCATTCTCTATAAAGTTTTAAAAACATATTTATTGTACTCAATGTAAAGCACAAATTTTGGCACACAATTCACCCCAGATAAATGTTAATATCATCACTATCATCATTACCACCTCAACATCATAAACACAGACATAATGATAACAAATCTTCTGCTTACAGAGCTTAAATACATATTTTTAAATATATTTTTAAATTGTTTTAAAAAAGATTTTTTGTTGTAGACTATTTTTTAAAAGGTCTTTATTGAATTTGCTATAATATTATTTCTATTTTATGTTTTGCTTTTTTGGTTGCAGGGCATGTGGGATCTTAGATCCCTCACCAAGGATCAAACTAAAACTCCTTGTATTGACAGGTGAAGTCTTAAGCACTGAACTTCCTGGGAAGTCCCTACATATTTAACATAAAACTCTTTATCTCCTCTGCAGTTTCCTCAAGCATCCTCCTCCTCTTACTTGAGTCTAAAGTAGAGTTTATAATCTCCCTTATTCCTTACAGTCAACCATTTATTGGATCCTAGTTTCTTTTTTGAATACTCATATTCAGCAGTTCTGCCACCATTGCAAATGTATCTTGTCTCAATATTTGTAGGTAGTGTCTAAACCTCACATTCTATGTTGTCCACATTCCTTTCCTGTCTAATCTGTGTGACTTGCCGGAACATAAACCTATAAGTCCTATACTTTAAATTCTACTTTGTCATTCCTTATTACTTCCTTATTCCTTATTACTTAACATTCAGACTTCTTAACCTGACTCAGAGGGTCCCCTCCATATCTCCCACATGTTGTTTCTTCTGCCTGGGTTTTCCCAGGGTTCTCTGTTCTACCTCTGCCTCCTTTTGATTGATGACTGCAGTTAAACATGATGGTTTAAATCTTGGTCCAATTTCTCGCTAGTGCAAAGACTGGAACATGTGAAGAGTTCAAAACCTTGAGTTTTATAGTACTATTATTGCCAATAACTTGTTAACAAAGGGAAGCTCAATAGGTCTCAGCATAAATTTTATTTCTAGAGTTACTTTTCTTATCTCTGACTAGGTTATTTAATCTTACCAAAAATATTTTTTCCTTTTACTTTCCCATTTTCTTTATAAGTTTAATGTCTGTCTTCCTCTCCACCTTCCAATGATTCTGGCAGACATTATGCCCATTTTATTTAACATGTATTCCCAGCCTATAAAAATGCTGGGCACAAAGTATTATTTGATCAGATGTATTTTTGAACAAATGAGTCAGCAGGTGAGTGGACTGGATGAATAAATAAAGGAATGATAATTAGAAAATTTCTTAACTATTCCAATCTGGACTCTAAGGCTCGTTTACAAAAATGTATATTAAAACATTTTATCTTGAACATATCATTTACTTTTTATGTATAAAATAGAAAGTGTTTTATTTACTTGATAATAATTCATTTAGCAAACAATATGACAATGAGAGTATGCCAAATTTCATATTTAATAATAGTAACTAGTATTTATTGAATAATTATCATGTTTCAGAACTTGTGTTCGACCATAGTGACTGTATACTTCAATTCTTATTATAACTTTGCAAGAAATTTATCACCACATTTTCTGCAAATAAAAACTGGAGCACAGATAATTTGTGCAAAAGACCTAAGATCAACAACTAATACATGACAGAGTCAGTATTAGGACTGGTCAATAGGGCTCCAGACACATGTTTCTCACTGTTATGTTCCTGAATGTATAGATAGCTTTTTCATTCGAGGTTACTGTCTGTGACTTTTAAAGCACATATTAAGTACTATGTTAAAGTAAAAAATTAATTATGATGTTTTTGTTTAGACTGTGGATTGAAGGATAAAATCATTATGGTAATGAACAGTCAGAACCTTAATGAGAAAAGCTCACATATTCAAGGAGATCTCCATTATAATTTTTTCTTTTCTAATAATATCCTATTTTCAGATAGCCAAAAGCAAATGTAAAATTATGAGTGTACATTTAAGAAGGATAATAATAGACAATACTTTCCTAATAATATGAGTAGTTTGCACATTTAATGTTTGAATAAATAAGATAGTTTTATCATAAACTTTTGCACAACAAAAGTAATCATAAACAAAACAAAAAGACATCCCATAGACTGGGAGAAAATATAGGCATATGATTTGACCTAAAATAACTTAATTTCCAAAATAAAAAACTCATACAATTCAATAACAAAATGCAAACAACTCAACTGAAAAATGGGCAGAAGATATAAATATGCATTTCTGCAGAAAATATCATAGAGACAGCAAGGGAATTATAGGAAAACATCTACTGTTGCTTCATTGACTACACTGAAGCATTTGGCTTTGTGAATCAAGACAGACTTGGAAATTTATAAAGAGATGGGAATACCAGACCACCTTACCTGTTTTCTGAGAAGTCTGTATATATACAGGTCAAGAAGCAACAGTTATAATCGGACATGGAACAACTGAATGGATCAATATTGGGAAGGGAATATGTCAGGGCTGTATATTGTCACCCTGCTTATTTAATTTATATACAAAGTACATTATGTGACATGCTGGGCTAGATGAATTATGAGGTGAAATCAAGATTTCTTGGAGAAATATCAAAACCTTAGATATGAAGATGCTACCATTCTAATGGCAGAAATTGAAGAGGAACCGAAGAGCCTATTGATGAAGGTGAAAGAGGAGAGTGAAGAAGCTGACTTAAAACTCAATATTCAAGAAACTAAGATCATGGCATCCAGTCCCATCACTTCATGGAAAATTTAAGGGGGAAAAGTGGAAACTGACAGATTTTATTTTCTTGGGCTTTAAAATCACTGTGAATCGTGACTGCAGTCATAAAATTAAAAGACACTTGATCCTTGGAAGAAAAACTATGACAAATTTAGTGTATCAAAAAACAGAGGCATCTGCTTTCCTGACAAAGATCCGTATAACCAAAGTTATGTTTTGTTTTTTTTTTTCCAGTATTCATGTACAAATGTGAGAGTTGGACTATAAAGAAGGCTGATCACCAAAGAACTGATGCTTTTGAACTGTGGTGTTGGAGAAGACTCTTGAGACTTCCTTGGACTACAAGCAGACCAAATTAGTGGATCCTATAGGAAATCAACCCTGAATATTCATTGGATGGACTGATGCTGAAGCTCCAGTACTTTGGTTACCTGATGCAAAGAGATGACTCTGATTCTGGGAAAGACTGAGGGTAGGAGGAGAAATGAGAGACGGAGGATGAGATGGTTGGATGACATCACGGACTCAATGAATATGAGTTTGAACAAACTCTGGGAGATAGTGAAGGACAGAAAAGACTGGTATGCTGCAGTCTGTCGAGTCACAAAGAGTGAGGCATGATTTAGTGACTGAAAAACAACAATGAATAATAACAATAAGAGAAGATACACAGGTGCCAATAAGCATATGAAAAGATGCTCATCATCACCAATTATTAGAAAAATGCAAGTCAAAACTACAATGAGGTACTGCTTCACACCAATTAGAATGGTCATCACTAAAAGTCTATGAGTAATAAAGTCTTCCCTGGTGGCTCAGTAGGTAGAGAATCTGCCTGCAATGACAGAAACCAGCTGCAATGTAGGAGACCTGAATTTGATCCTTGCATTGGGAAGATCCCCTGGAGAAGGAAATGGCAACTCACTCCAATATTTTTGCCTGGGAAATCCCATGGACAGGGGAACTTGCCAGACTACAATCCATGTGATTACAAGCAACTAAACCACCACCAAGTATTAATAGTAAATGCCGGAGAGGGTGTGGAGAAAAAGGATTTTTCTTGCCCTGTTGATGCAACTGTAAATTGGTTCAACCAGTATGGAAAATAGGTGTGGGTTCTTCAAAAAGTAAAAATAGAGATGCCATATAATGCAACAATCCCACTCCTGGGGATATACCCAGACAAAACTATAATACAAAAAGAACATACGCCACTTGTTTATAGCAGCACTATTTACAACAGCCAAATGTCCACTGACAGATAAATGGACAAAATACATTTTATAAAACATATTTAAAACATATGTAAAATATATTTAAAAGATATCTTTTATAAAACGTATCTTTGTCCATTTATCTGTCAGTGGACATTTGGCTGTTGTAAATAGTGCTGCTATAAACAGCACTATATATATATATATATATACACACACACACACACTGGAATATTACTCAGCCATTTAAAGAATGAAATATATTAGAGAAATGCAAATCAAAACCACAATGAGGTACCACTTCACACCAGTCAGAATGGCTGCGATCCAAAAATCTGCAAGCAATAAATGCTGGAGAGGGTGTGGAGAAAAGGGAACCCTCCTACACTGTTGGCGGGAATGAAACTAGTACAGCCACTATGGAGAACAGTGTGGAGATTCCTTAAAAAATTGCAAATAGAACTACCTTATGACCCAGCAATCCCACTGCTGGGCATACACACTGAGGAAACCAGAATTGAAAGAGACACATGTACCCCAATGTTCATCGCAGCACTGTTTATAATAGCCAGGACATGGAAACAACCTAGATGTCCATCAGCAGATGAATGGATAAGAAGGCTGTGGTACATATACACAATGGAGTATTACTCAGCCGTTAAAAAGAATTCATTTGAATCAGTTCTGATGAGATGGATGAAACTGGAGCTGATTATACAGAGTGAAGTAAGCCAGAAAGAAAAACACCAATACAGTATACTAACACATATATATGGAATTTAGGAAGATGGCAATGACGACCCTGTATGCAAGACAGGAAAAAAGACACAGATGTGTATAACGGACTTTTGGACTCAGAGGGAGAGGGAGAGGGTGGGATGATTTGGGAGAATGGAAATTCTAACATGTATACGGTCATGTAAGAATTGAATCGCCAGTCCATGTCTGACGTAGGGTGCAGCATGCTTGGGGCTGGTGCATGGGGATGACCCAGAGAGATGTTGTGGGGAGGGAGGTGGGAGGGGGGTTCATGTTTGGGAACGCATGTAAGAATTAAAGATTTTAAAATTTAAAAAATAATAATAAAAAAAAGGAAATGCTTTCAGATTTTCACAATTGAATATGATGTTAGCTGTATCAAATGGTATGGACAATAAAACAGACAAAAAAATTATGGTTATCAAAGAGAAAAAGAAAGGCGGCTGGAGGAATAAATTAGAAGTTTGGGATAAACATATACCTACTACTATATATAAAATTGATAAGCTATGTTATAACACAGGGAATTTTACTCAGTATTCTGTAATGACCTAAATGGGAAAAGAATCCAAAAAATAGATATATGTATATATATATAATGGAATCACTTTGCTATACACCTGAAACTAACATGGCAATGTAAATAAGCTACAACTCAATGTAAAAAAAAATAATTATAAATAAATAAATAAATAAAAACTGAAAAAAAAAAAAGAAAGAATGAAATAATGTTATTTGCAGCAACAGGGATAGGCCTAGAGATAATCATACTAAGTGAGGTAAGTCACAATGAGAAATACAAATATCATATGATACCACTTATATACAGAATCCAAAATAAAGTAGAAATGAATATATCTATTAAATAAAAAACACATTTACCGATATATAGAACAGACTTGTGGTTGCCAAGGGAATGATAGGGGAGAGAAGAACTGAGAGTTTGGGATTAGTTAATGCCAACTGTTATATATAAGAATGTATAACAAGGTCCTACATTATTGCACAGGTAACTATATTCTATATCCTGTGATAAACTGTAATGAAAAAGACTATGAAAATTGTAACTAGGTCACTTTGCTGTACAACAGAAATTAAAAATAACATTGTATATCAACTATATTGAAATAAAATTTAGAAAGACAGTTTTAAGTTACTTCCTAAAATAAATATAAAACATTTACAAATATCAAAATATCTTTATATAGTCTCTGATATATTGCATTCAAGATTTTGTATTTATTTATGGGATACATATTGATACAACAGTTAATGTAGTCATTGGGATCATAAAACAAACACTAATTCATTAGTTTACTCATATATGCATATTTCAGAGAATCATACTTCTGCATAGAAAACTTCATCATTGTTTTTTAATCATAGTACTTTTATTGAAACTAGTATTTTGAGCTTATTGGTTCATTTTCTTCATCACATATGTTGAATTATTTCTTTCTACTGAGCACATTAAGAGAACTGAAGTCCATAATATTTAGTTGCATTCCAAAGTCAAGAAACCAGTGAGTAAATGCAGAGGTAGTACTTCACAGGCATGAAGCTTCTAGTTCATTGCTTAGCTCACTTATCTAGATTTTTTTACCTTTTTTAAATATGTAGAGATAAGCCCTTTAATATGATACTAGGCTTTATTTTGATGGATCTAATGAATTAGACTCAGCCTATCCTTCCTTCCCCAAAATCCAATAATGTGCATAATGAATTCTTCTCATTCTCTGTGCACCTGTTCTCCCTCATTATATCTGAAAATTTGGGATTGTTCCAAAGTGCTCTGTAATGAATTTTTGTAAGCAAGACAAGTAAAAGAAATTCTTCAAGGGCAGAATGAATTGGCTTTAAAACTGTGCTAAATAAGTAGGAGGGAAGTGATAACAACAGACAGACATGAAGCAGGCATCATTTGGAGGTAGGAAGATTTCATGGAATAAAGAATCATTCTGCCAGTAACAAAAGGTAAAAAAGTCAAAATAGTCTTAGTATTTTGAGCATCAACTCATATTTCCAATGACCAGATTTTTCCTGTATTTATTTTTGGAAAATATTTAAGCAATATGATATTTTATGTCTTTGAATATATATATGTGTGTGTATATATATATATATATATATATATATAAAGATATTTGTCTTATGTTTGTAGCTACTGTGTTTCTATAAATATTACATAGATTTATTTCACTTGCATTACAATTATTTCTATTATCTAATCACTTATCTTTGTCTATATTTCAATGTGTTTTGAATTATGGAGGTTGACATAGAATAATTTCTCATTTACAAATTGATTCATCAACGGAGACTAAAGTTATACATGAGGAAACCCTAGCAAAGCCTTCTATTTAAAAGTAAAAAAAAAAAAAGTTTTATATGTGAAAAAATAAAGTAAAATAGAGGGTACCAGCTGAGCTTTAAATAGTTACTTTGACTCTTATCATTAACTTTTGAAGTATGTAGATTAGTCCTTTATTTTTGTCCTTTTTTTTTGATGGATCAAGTCACATAATGCAAATTATTTCATATTAAAATTTATAAAATTTCAATAGTTCATATTTTGTCAGGAGTTCTGGCTGAATTAAAGTAGAAAAAGATGCATATAGAATTTAAGCCTGTTGCAATTGATCTAAATCCTCCTCAGAAGACTACTAGAAAAAAAAAATTAGCAGAAAAATTCAGCTATTAAATCAGTAGGAGTCTCAGAAAATACATTTTGGGGTGGTGGAACATTTTTCCCTTCCTTTCTTCCTTTCTGCCTCCTTCTTCCTTTCCAAAGGAGCACTATTGATCTACTTTATGATAATGCCATTCCAAAAATATTGTCAGTCTGTGAGTTAATGAACCAAATTTCAGGGCATTAATTGCATATTATTTATAATACTCATCAGGCTTCACCCATAAATGAAAGTGATTCCAGTTTGTGATGGCCTACAATATTGGTTACATAAAGAGCTTAAGAATATCTTTGGCTTAATTCAAGCTTCATTCTCTGCTGTTATGTTTCTTCTATTTATTTATTGTGACATATTATTATATTGTACTAATATACCATTAGTAATCATAAAACTCAAAAGGAGTTGGCTTTCGACAGAGCTAATATATGCCACAATAAGGGCTAGTAAAATAATAATTGCTAATATTCACTGTTTGTTTACTTTATGCTCAACACTGTCCTAAGTATGGAAAATATAATATTTCTTTAACCACTTAAACCAGTGTTTTAAAGGAAAAGAAAGCAATGAATGAAAGCAGAGACAATGTTTTGATGATAATTGAAGCAAATGTAGCCAACAGTTTTAGTCACCTTTATTTTGAATTTTCTGAGTCTGTGTTTTCACTTGTCCTTAACCCTAGTATTAGGTACTACGCATTTCTTTACTTCTAACTGAATACTATGGACTGAAAATAATTTCTTCACTTTGATAGAAAAATGTTCCATGGAATATTTAAATAGTTATCTTTGTAAATTGGCTCCCTTTGTTAAAAGTGAGCATTTTGTGAGGCTGCTCATTTTAACAGTGACAAGAATTTTAGGAAGAAAAGAGCCTCAAAGAAATAATAAGTTATTGAACTCACACTCAACAAGTCTAAGTCTGTCTCAATTTTTTAAATAAGAAAAAAACAATTCCTATGATATTTTCAAGTTTATACATGTCAGGATTTGAAGATTTAATTTAGGTACTTTTTCAGATGGTTGTGCTGTTTGGTAGAGGGTGGGAGATCGTCAAGTGTGGGTGGAGGTCACCAGAATTTGTTTCCTGGAGGTGAATTACAAGTGTGTGGGCTCAGATTAGAAAGGCCTGTGATCAAATTAAGGCTTCACAACTGATACAGTTTGAAGGTTTAGGCAATTTTCTCCAAGCCCTTTGAGCCTCAGCTTCTACAATGATGACTAAAGTGAAAGTAATAATATCTTCCTCAGAGTGGGTGGTAGGAAAAGTACTTTGTATACATATGTCCTGGATAAACTTCCTGATAAACTTCTTCCTATCACCTGTGTAACTTCAGCAAGTCACTTAAAACCTTCCAACCAATAGGGACAATAATGGTATATTTGAGTGAAAGCAGGATCATGGACTTGATATTTATTTTGAAAATTATTTTATTTTGTCAAACCATAGAAAGAAGTTATTCAACTCAAATGGCAGTCCTGGCTTCATAGGTGTGAATGGGCCCAGCTACATGTAATAGCTTCGGAAACCTGACCTGTGACATTGACATTCAGACTTCAGAGAAAATAAACTCTACTAAAAAACTTCTCACACAAAATGTGATTTAGTTTACTCCCTGCTTTACGATATTTCATGTGTTTGATCTATAAATTTTCTGAAAGCAAAAACTTTGTGTTGCCATGGAAACATTCTTAGAATCATTGAATGCCTTCATTTGTTTTTTACATCAAGTGCCCTGACGTTCTGGAGTAAAAAATCTAGTACATATTGAAATTTACTGACTTCATAATCTTATCTGTTAACTCTAATTCTCATTCTTTTCACCTACAAAATGGAGGTTAATAGTGAGATATCATTTAATACCTTCAACTGAGGTATTGCATGAAGTCTTTAACATAGATTTGTAGACAGTAAATAATATAGTTCCAATTATTTAAGATAGGTGCTAGCCTTGTTATTTGATAAATATGGAATACTTTTTGAGACATAAACCTGAAATAGTGATCATATAAAATAATATAAAAAGATATTTCCTCACATCAAGTTCTTTTTCACAACTTTACTGAGCTATTTTTAAGGTCGATAACTTGATGGTTTTTACATACCTGGATGCATTGTGGATGGATCTCCAAAACAAGTTAAATAACTTATCCATCACCATTACAGTTACCTTTGTGTGTGTTTGTGATAAGATTTATTAGCTATCTTAGAAAATTTCAAGTATGGAGACCAGTATTTCTGACGATTATTGTTATGCTATACCTTAGATCTCCAGCACTTGGCCTTTCCTGGTAGCTCAGAGGTTAAAGCATCTGCCGGCAATGCGGGAGACCCGGGTTCAATCCCGGGGTTGGGAAGATTCCCCTGGAGAAGGAAATGGCAACCCACTCCAGTATTCTTGCCTGGAGAATCCCATGGACAGAGGAGCCTGGTGGGCTACAGTCCATGGGGTCACAAAGAGTCTGACACGACTGAGCGACTTCACTTTCACTTTCACTTTCACACTTTTGCTAACAAAGGTCTGTTTGGTCAAAGCTATGGTTTTTCCAGTAGTCATGTATGGATGTGATAGCTGGACTATAAAGAAAGCTTAGGGCCTAAGAATTGATGCTTTTGAACTGTGGTGTTGGAAAAGACTCTGGAGAATCTCGTGGACCACAAGGAAATCAAACCAGTCCATCCTAAAGGAAATCAGTCCTGAATATTCATTAGAATGGCTGATGCTGAAGCTAAAATTCCAATACTTTGGCCACATCATGCAAAACACAGACTGATTGGAAAAGACCCTGATGCTGGGAGGGATTGAAGGCAGGAGGAGAAGGGGACTGCAGAGGATGAGATGATTGGATGACATCACCGACTCAAAGGACATGAGCTTGAGCAAGCTCCAGAAGTTGGTGAAGGACAGGGAAGCTTGGCTTGCTGCAGTCCATGGGATCACAAAGAGTTGAGCCTGATTGAGCGACTGAACTGAAACTTTTCTACCCTTTGACCAACACTTCCCCATTTTCTACACCCCATGGCCCCTGGAAATTATCATTCCACTCTCTACTTTTATGAGTTTGACTTTTTTAAACTCCACATGTAAGTGAGAGCATTCAGTTTTTGTTTTCCTATGTCTGGTGTATTTCACTTAGCCTAATGTCCTCTAGATTCAACCATGTTATAGTAAGTGGCAGAATTTTTTTTTTAAAGGCTGAATTATATTTGATCCTATATATATGTATATATCATATACATGTATTTCTATCATATATTTACACCTGTTGACAGACATTTAGGTTATTCTATATTGGGCAATTATAAATAATGCTATAAATAAATGTTTCATGTTGTATTCTAAAATACAACTTAAAAATGACCAGTAGGTATATCAAGGGATTCTCAGCATCAGTTATCTTTAGAGAAATGTAAATCTAAACCACAAACCGATATCATCTCATGCTTCTTAGAATGACTGTTACCAAAAAGGTAAAATATGTAAACGTTAGTGAGGATTTGGTGAAAAGAGAACACTTATACATTATTGGGAATGTAAATTTGTACAACCACTATGGAAAATAGTATGGAGGTTCCTCAAAAATTAAAAATAATCCAGCAATCCCACTTCTGGGTATATTGCCAAAGGAAATAAAATCAGCATCACACTTTCTAAAAGTTGAAACCCCAATATTCCTGTAGACTATGTATAACAATCAGGATTCTTACTTGTTTTAAATGATATACCTATTTTTACTAAACAGCTTTAGAAGTACAAAGAATCAGAAACAGAAGATACATAAAAATTATTCTACGAAGGTAGAAGGACAATAGCAGGTCAGTATGCAGTCATAGCTGTTGCCACTGACCACTGATAATACTTACAAACTTCAGTACCTCTAACACAATTGTAAATCGTAATTTCTCTACAGAGTCAATGATTTATCAAACACCTGTAATTGTTATTTCCTTGTATTTCAAAGTCCTGAGATATGAAACATTGGGCATCTATGTAGATTTATGAGCAAAGAAAGTGAATCTAGAATCTTGTTTCCATAACTGGAATATAGATCCTGCCTCCTGGATTTAAGGATTCATATAATGGTAGATTACTACAAAGTATGAAGTGTGGTTTTTGTGACAAAGTAAAAGCTTCATATGCTTCTAGAGCATATTAATGTATTCAAGTAAAAAAGCACTCAAACCTCCATAATACTTTGTTATTTAGTCACAAAGTCTTGTCTGACTCTTTTGCAATGTCAGGGACTTTAGTCCAATCTCATGGACTTCTGTCCATAGGATTTCCCAGGTAAGATTGTTGAAGTGGGTTTCCATTTTCTTCTCTAGGGGATCTTCCTGACCCAGGGATTGAATCTGCATCTCCTGCATTGCAGGTTTATTCTTTACTATAATACTTTAGGCACTGGTAAAATAATAAAAAAGAAAGCAAACCTCCTGGCCTCATGGAAATTATATACTAGGGTAGATTTAATAGATTGGAGAAGGCAATGGCACCCCACTCCAGTACTCTTGCCTGGAAAATCCCATGGATGGAGGAGCCTGGAAGTCTTCAGCCCATGTGGTCGCTGAGGGTCAAACATGACTGAGCGACTTCACTTTCACTTTTCACTTTCATGCATTGGAGAAGGAAATGGCAACCCACTCCAGTGTCCTTGCCTGGAGAATCCTAGGGATGGAGGAGCCTGGTGGGCTGCAGTCTATGGGGTTGCACAGAGTCGGACATGACTGAAGCGACTTAGCAGCAGCAGCAGCAGCAAATTCAATAGATACTACATCCATAAGTCAATAAATATATAATTAAGCTGGTAATAACAAGTACACTGATATATATAGACTGGAAAAAAAAAGTTGTGAAAGAGAGTGAAAACAGAATAATTTAAGGCTGTATAATATATATCATGGAATAAAAATGATGAAAACACACCTGATAAATTTTGGCTGAGTAAAATAAATCAGTGATGTTAGCTTTCATTGAGATAGAGAACACTTAGAGAAAATTGATTTGGTGAGTGAAAAATAATACTTTGGTTGTAAAATTGAGATAAATGTTATCAGTAAATGAAAATAAATACATGTATCCAGATTTAAGAGAAAATCTTTGGGCTAGAAATGTAACTATGGAGAATCACCCACAGTCAAATGGAATTTAGAGTTAAAATATTGAATAATATTAACTGAGACTGAATGTAAATAAACAAGTCAAATAGTCTATTGTCTGAGCCCGTGAGCTTCTTAGGCTTGCCTGGTGGTTCAGTGGTTAAGAACCTGCTGGCCAGTGCAGGAGATGTGGGTTCGATTCCCGGGTCTGGAAGACACCCTGGAGAAGGAAATGGCAACCCACTCCAATATTCTTAAGTGGAAAATCCCATAGACAGAGGAGCCTGGTGGGCTACAGTCCATGGGGTTACAAAGGGTTGGATACAACTGAGTGACTAAGATTCTTAATATTCAGAGGTAAGGAACAAATATAATCAAGTAAACTGGAAGTCACTCAGTTGTGTCTGACTCTGTGACCTAATGGACTGTAACCTGCCAGGCTCCTCTGTCCATGGAAATCTCCAGGCAAGAATACTGGAGTGGGTAGCCTTCTCTTTTTCAGAGGATTTTCCTGATCAGGGATCAAACCCAGGTCTCCTGCACTGCAGGCAGATTCTTTACCATATGAAGCACCAGGGAAGCCCAGTATAATCAAAGAAGACTGGAAAAGACTCTTTAAGGACTGAAAAAGACTCTCAAATGACTGAAAATGTACAGAGTATGGACTCTTATAAGCTATGAGAAGAGAGTGCATCAGGAGGGGATCAAACTACAGCTGCCAATCATAGGTGCTAAAATCTTATGTGTACCACTACCCTTTTTTACCTAGTTTCATTTCCACTTATCCCACTGAATATGTTCTCTTTTTAAAAGTCCTCCATTGTAAAGATTTTATTTCAGAATCAATCCATACCTTTAGCTATCCCTACTCACAAACCATCAGTTATTTTTGGATTATTATCTCTTGGTTCTTAATATTGCCTTTCCTGAAGATGCTATTCATCCATAGATAGACAAACCGACTTTGGCACAGTTAAGCAACTATTTACAACTCCCCAAATCCCAGATCAAGTGAGAGGTCTGGGTTTTTTCTTTCCCTGAAACAATAAAGAATTATTTATTACTAAAAATCATTCTAATTTTTTATCTTTTTATTCCTCATATATAAAAAGATAGGAAAATTAATATCTGAAAATATATTTTTGCATTAAACATTTTTGTATACATATATGGGCTTCCCTGGAGCTCAGTGGTAAAGAATCCATCTGCAATGCAGGAGCCACAGGAGACTGGGTTCAATCCCTGGGTCAGGAAGATCCCCTGGAGAAGAAAATGGCAATCCACTCCAGTATCCTTGCCTGGAAAATCTCATGGACAGAGGAGCCTGGTGGACTACAGTTGCAGAGTAAGACACAACTGAAGGACTAAACAACATATAAAATCATATAAGAAAGGAAAATACTATCCAGATTTCTATATCTCACTTCCATTATCCCATGTATTTCCGAACATTTCTTTTTAAGCAATTCATGGGGATTACTTCAGACCATATTCCTCTTATCAAGAGTTTGATCTGATAATAAAAACAAGAAGAAAATAAAAACATTCAGACCATGCCATGGAAATACATGTTCACCGAATCTGTAATTCTATATATAGTATAATGATTGCAATCAAGAGTTCTGAAAGGGTCAGGAGACAGCAGTGGTAAATAAAATCTATGTAGCTTAGATACTCATCAAAGGAATACCACCTCAGTTAGAAAATTGCCACTGAATCAACAGTTCATTTATTAAATTGGACTAAGATATTGTACAATGTAGAACTTCACACATATTTATTATTTTGCAATTTAGTCACATTATCTCCCTTGACCTTCAATTCATAATTCATCCTTCTTTTTTAAATTTACTTCAACTTACAAGAGTGCCATATCAGAAGTCAATAACATCATTTGCAAACATTAAAAAAAAATACATTGAATGGATCTTGTGGATTGAGAAATAATTTCTTGGTTCAGTTCAGTTCAGTTCAGTCATTCAGTCTTGTTGGACTCTTTGCAACCCCATGAACTGCAGCACGCCAGGCCTCCCTGTCCATCACCAACTTCAGGAGTTCACCCAAACCCATGTCCATCGAGTCGGTGATGCCATCCAATGATCTCATCCTGTGTCGTCCCCTTCTCCTCCTGCCCTCAATCTATCCCAGCACTAGGGTCTTTTCAAATGTGTCAGCTCTTTGCATCAGGTGGCCAAAGTTTTGGAATTTCAGCTTCAACATCAATCCTTCCAATGAAAACCCAGGATTGATCTCCTTTAGGATGGACTGATTGGATCTCCTTGCAGTCCAAGGGACTCTCAAGAGTCTTATCCAACATCACAGTTCAAGAGCATCAATTCCTCAGCACTCAGCTTTCTTTATAGTCCAACTCTCACATCCATACATGACCACTGGAAAAAAACCATAGCCTTGACTAGATGGACCTTTGTTGACAAAGTAATCTCTCTGCTTCTTAATATGCTATCTAGGTTGGTCATAACTTTCCTTCCAAGGAGTAAATGTCTTTTAATTTCATGGCTGCAATTACCATTTGCAATGATTTTGGAGCCCCCCCAAAAAAGTCTGACACTGTTTCCCCTTCTATTTGCCAAGAAGTGATAGGACCAGATGCCATGATCTTAGTTATTTGAATGTTGAGCTTTAAGCCAACATTTCTACTCTCCTCTTTCACTTTCATCAAGAGGCTCTTTAGTACTTCTTCACGTTCTGCCATAAGGGTGATGTCATTTGCATATCTGAGGTTATTGATATATCTCTTGGCAATCTTGATTCTAGCTTGTGCTTCTTCCAGCCCAGCGTTTCTTATGATGTACTCTGCATATAAGTTAAATAAGCAGGGTGAAAATATGCAGCCTTAACTCACTCCTTTTCCTATTTGGAGCCAGTCTGTTGTTCCATGTCCATTTCTAACTGTTGCTTCCTGACTGCATACAGGTTTCTCAAGAGGCGGGTGGTCTGGTATTCCCTTTTTTTTTTTTTTTTTTTTCAGAATTTTCCACAGTTTATTGTGATACACAGAGTAAAAGGCTTTGGCATAGCCAATAAAGCAGAAATAGATGTTTTTCTGGAACTCTCTTGCTTTGTTAATGATCCAGCAGATATTGGCAATTTGATCTCTGGTTCCTCTGCCTTTCCTAAAACCAGCTTGAACATCTGGAAGTTCATGGTTCATGTATTACTGAAGTTTGGCTTGGAGAATTTTAAGCATTACTTTACTAGCATGTGAGGTGAGTGCAATTGTGTGATAGTTTGAGCATTCTTTGGCATTGCCTTTCTTTGGGGTTGGAATGGAAACTGACCTTTTCCAGTCCTGTGGCCATTGCTGAGTTTTCCAAATTTGCTGGCATATTGAGTGCAGCACTTTCACAGCATCATCTTTCAGGATTTGAAATAGCTCAACTGAAATTGTAGTGATGCTTTCTAAGGCCCACTTGACTTCACATTCCAGTATGTCTGGCTCTAGGTGAGTGATCACAGCATCATGATTATCTGGGTCATAAAGATCTTTTTTGTACAGTTCCTTTGTGAATTCTTGCCACCTTTTCTTAATATCTTCTGCTTCTGTTAGGTCCATACCATTTCTGTCCTTTATCGAGCCCATCTCTTCATGAAATGTTCCCTTGGTAGCTCTAGTTTTCTTGATGCAATCTCTAGTCTTTCCCATTCTGTTGTTTTCCTCTATTGCTTTGCATTGATCGCTGAGGAAAGCTTTCTTATCTCTCCTTGCTATTCTTTGGAACTCTGTATTCAAATGGGTATATCTTTCCTTTTCTCTTTTGCTTTTCACTTCCATTCTTTTCACAGCTATTTGTAAGGTCTCCTCAGACAGTCATTTTGCTTTTTTGCCTTTCTTTTTCTTGGGATGATCTTGATCCCTGTCTCTTGTACAATGTTGCTAACCTATGTCCATAGTTCATCAAACACTCTATCTATCAGATCTAGCCCCTTAAATCTATTTCTCACTTTCACTGCATAGTCATAAAGGATTTGATTTAGGTCATACTTGAATGGTCTACTGGTTTTCTCCACTTTCTTCAATTTCTTGGTTAGTACTTTAAATTGGTACTTATGGAATGCATATAAATTTAATGTAGAAAAGTTTATATTCTGCCAATTTCCCAAATGTAACAGGAATTTTAGCTGAACATAGGTCATTATTTGCACATTAATTCTGCATTGGCAGAAACTTGGAAATTGTCATCCTGGGTCAGACTCAGGATGAATTAAGGAGTAGCTTCTCTTTATAAAACTAAGCTGTTCATTCAGCAAACATTTCTTGGCATTTATAAAATTTCAGAGTCAGTTTTCAGTAATAAGGAAAGAGAAGTGAACAAAGTGAAGAGCATCTGGATTCATGGAATTATACTCAGTACTAATATTGAAATTAAATATATCCAGGTTATTTTCATACTGAATAATTACTGTATGCACATATATAACTGTATGTTGCTCTTCAGTTGCTAACTCGTGTTTGACAGGCTTCTCTCTCCTTCACTATCTCTTGGAGTTTGCTAAAACTCATGTCCATTGAGTCAATGATATAATTGTATGTTATTAAATTATTACATAGTAATATTGAGTTGTGGTTCTGGAGAAGACTCTTGAGAGTCTCTTGGACTGCAAGATTAAACCAGCCAGTTCTAAAAGAAGTCAGTCCTGAATATTCATTGGAAGAATTGATCCTTAAGGTTAAGCTCCAATACTTTGACCACCTGATGCAAAGAGCCAACTCACTGGAAAAGACTCTGATGCTGGGAAAGATTGAAGGCAAAAAGAGAAGAGGGGGGCAGAGGATGAGATGGTTGGATACCATCATTGACTCAATGGACATGACTTTGAGCAAACTCCAGGAGATAGTGAAAGACAGGAAAGCAAAGCAAGCTGTGGTCTATGGAGTTGCAGAGTCGAGCATGACTAGTGACTGAACAACAACAGTCATAGGAAATGGTGGCCCTTTTTGCAATAATTATTAGGTTAGAATAGTATAACTATGTTCTTGAACTGGTTTATTTTAAACTTACATCATTGAAATTACACCAATTGTCCTACCCCTGAAGTATATTTATTTGGTGAGTCTGTATCAATACATAATACAATATTAATACCAAGTATGATTTTATGACTGTGTTTAAGATTTTCTGAAGAATACCAAAGCATCCCAAGTTTTGTCCAACATCCCTTTACAACTTTTGCTTTGCAAATCGCACACATCATTGAAGTTAAGCAACATGCTAAACTATTAATAATACTGTGAGAGAAAACCCTTCTGTGTTCCCATATAACTTGCTTAAATTGTAGCCTATACATTTGAACCCCTGGCTCTTTATATTTGTTGGTTCCAGGTCCATGAATGTGAAGTGTTGACTGTATTCTATTCATTGCACCATGCCATTTTATATAAGGAACTTGAGCATCTGAAATCCACAGAGGCTCCTAGAACCAATCCCCCATGGATATCAAGAAATGACTGTGACTGTGAAAACTTCATTTCATATATGTATGCTGGTATAAAATGCTACAGTTAAGCTAGAGGTATAGATGCTCTCTCTACAGGTTTCTGATGATTTAATTTAATGTTTTATTTCTCAATGCAACATGAGCTCTCATTCCTCTATGCCTTTGCCCGTGATGTTTCCTCTGCCCAAAAGGCTTTTTTTTTTCTTTTTTTTTTTTTTAATCTTTTGCTCAATTTTCTTCATCCTTCAAGATTCAGTTCAGTGGTTTTCTCTTCCAGAAAATCGGTTCTGATTTTGCATTCTAAATCCCAGTCCCTGTGAAAAACATATTAAACTTTCACCATTTCATTTCATAATAAATTTTGTTATCCCTGTTATACAGATGAAACATAGAAGCTCATAGGAATTTTTTAACTTCCCCAAAGGCAAACAGGCTGTTAAGCTAGGAATTGACACCAAGCCATCTGGCTACAGAGTGATTTTGCATACTGTCCTGCAAATGTATTGAATTTTCATTTTGAATATTTTTAAATAGTTATATCCTCCATTAAACTATAAGTTTGGGTAGGCCAGAACTACCCACATTTCTCATCACATCTATCTATCAATTGACATTCCATAAATATTAAACAATATAGAAATAAATGTATACCTAAATGACTAAAATTTTATTCCATTCCATGGAACTAAATATTATTTTAAACAACTTTTCTATTGAAAATATATTACTTACGTGAAATTGAAATTGACTTCCTCTTAGCTTTCCACTTTCACGTTAGTTAAATCCCTTGGTAACCCTTATAACTTTAATTCATTCCCTTCCAAGGTTTAAAAACAACTCTTATTTCAAAGCAAATCTTCCCATTTCCTTTGTTGCTATTCACATGCAATAACTTCAATGTATGGTCCTGGCCATTCCCCTTTATTAAAATTGGATTCAATTCAACAAAATCCCAAAACTATTTGATGATCACAAGCTCAGTTTTTTTCTTTACTGATCTAATTGTGATTAGTAGATTTCCATATTGCAACACAAAATTGATTTGACTTGGGAAAAGCAGGTCTGTTTCACTCATTCAAGAGGCCCTGTCTTCATTATGGCATCTAAATATTCTATTTCCCTTTATCTCATACAGTATTTCTTTGCCTCCTCTTTCTCTTTGCTTCCTTCCTTCCCTTCCCTCACCATTCTTTCTCTTCCTCCTTCTTTCTTTTAAAATTAATTTATTTTAATCAGAGGCTAATTACTTTGCAATAATGTAGTGGTTTTTGCAATACATTGATGTCAATCAGCCATGGGTGTACGTGTATTCTCCTCCTGCTTTTTAAAGACTCTTATTGTTATATTCTTATAGGTGAGCATATATTCTCTTTTGCACAGACAGTCTGAGGTCACACTGGTAGTCAAATCCAGAGGTTGTTCTGGATTTTTCCCTTATTATGAAAGTATTATTACAAACAGGTGCATTAACTTAGTCCTAATGGATATTGCTGATTTTTACTTGGTAGTTCTGGTTTCTGCCACTGTCTCTTCTAGCAACATAGGAAAACCTTATGCAGAGAACACTATTCTCACTGATCAAACGTATCAGTCTGAAAGATTGACTCGTACATATTTCTAAAGCTCTGTCTTTTTATGATTGTCTTTTCTCCAGTACTTTGGCTTGCAAATTCAAGCTGCTTCAGCTCCCTGAATCCTAGTCTTTCTTCTCTGTTGAGCAAGATAATTTTCTTTGCTTTATTTTCCTTTCCTTGCACAGCAGTTCAGAAACTACATCTATAAAACAAGTCAAGCTATTTCTAATGCTTTCTTCATTTATGTTTTATATATATTTGTTTCAGGTATCTAGTTGTTAGATATATAAAGTGAGCCCTATCAATGTGTTACCCCATAATGGATGCAAATAAATAGTTCACATTCACTTTTTAAAAATTGTATATAAAATCTTGAAAATTAAGAAAACTTAATCAGATACTAAACAAAATGCACTTATATAGGTCTGTTGTGATACAAGAAAGTATACCTATTGATTCCCCAGTGTTTGACCCCAAGTAGGTTGCAATTTATTTGAAGAGAAGCACACAAGCACTTATAAATATAGCATAAATATAATTCTGTATTGAAAACTTTTAACTGAATAGAAGTGTAGATAACCATGTCATTGTGATCAATAGACAAATTCAAGTAGGAGACAGTATGGTTCTGTGTCCAAGTATAGACATGATTTCTGAGGTATAGGGAAATAAGGGAAAAGTTTAAATGGTTTTTTTTTTTTTTTTCTGTAGTACAGATGGAAAATACAAGCATGAAGGGCAGACAGAACAGTCTGAATTGAGTGAAACCCTTAGGAGAAAATTAGCTGGTAAGACAGCCACTGGATAATCTCTTCCACTGAGTTCATGTTTGAAGCATGAAATTAGTACATATGTGTAATGCAATAATGAGATAAGAATATTAATCAACAGCATCAATTAGTTTAAATGGAGTGTAAAAGAGGAAAAAATGACAAACTAAGTGTACTGAAAGATGGAGTGGTATTAAATTGAATAAGTAACTCTTCCTATGAGGATGTGAAGAGAAACCCAGCTTTAACTTGAAAATTGAAGTTTGAGTATTACTTAGTGCCTGGATGGTTGAGAGAGGGAGAGAAGACTGCTCCAGGCCAAATGAACAGCAAATATGAAGACTCAAAAGCAAAGTTAGTTAGTTGTGGATAGTTAAAATCTAGTTAGTTGTGAAACTACAAGTGGGACTGCAGTATAAAGTCCAAAAAGATAGAATTTGGACTTAAGAGTCAGCAAGCTGCTTTTTTGTTACTGTCATTTTCAGACAGTTTGTTTCTTTTTTGTTTGTTTTGTTGATTTTCTTGTTTTTTTTTTTTGTGTGTGTGGTAAGATGAACACAGTGGTATAGAATGTGGTTTAGAAAGGAGATAAGGAGTTGGTTTGAGTCGGTGAAGTGTGATGCTCTGAATTAGAGTGAAGTGAGTGTGACAAGGATGAAAGTGATGGGTTCAAGTCACTATGAAGGATTAATCAAGAGAAAATATTTACAAAAACATTTAATTCCTACTTATTAACATACAAAAATTATTTTTGCTTTTCTTTACTGATAAAGTCATTTGCTTCTTTGTTTACCTGTAACTTGCCTTGCTTCAAAGAGTGTTTAATATAGAGAGAATCTAATGCTGCAGGTATGTTCCACAGGAAGAAAAAAGTCACAATGGATGGAAGATGATGGGCAAGATGTGCTGCAATTAGGTGACAGTAGAGAATTCTGGTAAGAATCAGTAGCTGACATTTTGACCTAATGATCAGGGAAGAGATATACGTCCTAATGCCCAAGTTGTATACATATATAGATATATGTATACATATATAATATGCAATATATAATATATATAGAATAAATTTGAAGCCATGAAAACGAATAACTTTCTAAAAGTATTTAATGTAAGAAAAACTAGTCGAAGCTTGAATATCGGTGAATATAAACACTCATGATTTAAAAAAATCTTTCCCCAAAGCTCTGAGTTTTATCAAATAAGAATTACAGTGCTTTTTCATTCACTTTTTTTAACCATATATTTCATCCTTGGAAGGTTAAACCATATTCACATCTTTCAATAATTATATATTTTTCATAAAAATACAACTTTTATCAAAGCAGTAGGTAATTTCTACAATTTCAAATAAAAGTATATTTTCTAGCTTTCACAATCATGCATCTTTAAAAGATAATGAAATTTTAACAAGCTACAAAAGACCATTTCATTTATCTCACTGTGTGTGCGTGTAGCTTTATAAGCTCATTTCTTGTAAACATTTCATTTGTCTACCTTATGTTGTAGCTTTTGCTCCTGGGCTACTTAGGTGAATATTAGTCTGAATCATAGAGGATGTTGAGAATATAATTGCATTTTTTAAAAAGGTGAAAGTAAAAAATTATTAGATGCCATTATGTTTGCTTTAAAGAGCTCATCAGGATGGTGTGTTATATATAATTAAAACTATCTTCATAGTTAGATTTGGTATTTTTACGATGTAAACACTTTTAAGTATTTGACAGCTCATTGTAAAGAGTTATAACGCCTTTCCATATGCGTTATACACTGCCCTAGGGTTCCCATCAAGAGACACTACTTCTCCACAGCATCCATTACCAAGTGGGAAATTACTTTATGGAAACCAACACACAAATTTAGAGAAAGCAAATTATCAGTTTACACCAATTGAGAATGAATAAAATATCAACTTTAGCTAAAATTGCAAAACTAAGATGGGAATAAACCTTTAAGTAGGAGCATGCCCCAGCCTGATTCTGACTGTTCTCCAGTGTACTACAATTAGAGGAAACTTCCAGACCTCCATTCAGTAATGCTTTCTATCAGTTTCTTTCAGACAGTGATGTCTATTGTAGAAATGATTTCCTTGTCTGCTGCTATTTTTCTCCTGCTATTTACCTGAAGAGTTGTCGCTATTCAGTTGCTAAGTCAACTCTTTTGCAACCCCATGGACTGCAGCATGTCGGGTTTCCCCTTTAGTATCCCCTGGAGTTTACTCAGATTCATGTCCATTGAGTCAGTGATGCCATCCAACCATCTCATCCTCTGTCAGCTCCTTCTGTTCTTGCCTTCAGTCTTTCCCAATATCAGGTTCTTTTCTAATGAGTTGGCTCTTCACATCAGGTGGCCAAACTATTGGAGCTTCAGCGTCAGTCCTTCCAATAAATATTCAGGGTTGATTTCCTTTAGGATTGACTAGTTTGATCTCCTTGCTGCCCAAGGGACTTTCAGGAGTCTTCTTCAACACCACAGTTCTTTGATGCTCAGCCTTCTTTATGGTCAAGTGCTCACATGCATACATGACTACTGGAAAAACCATAGCTTTAACTATATGAACCATTGTCAGCAAAGTGTCAACAAGGCAACCTGAAGAGTTGCTTAGCACTATTTCATTGCACCTCTACTGAATTTTCTCTGGTAAACTGCATCAACAAATCTTTGCCCACCTTATACCACAATGTGTCATACTTTGGGAACTGCTGAGTAAATAATCCCCTTATTTTCTTTTCCCTAAACAGAAAATAGGATCGTCAATTTCCTTATTTGAAATGAAAGTCACATTTCCTAATTTGAGACACTGAATGTCCCATTCTCTCCTTGAATCCACCTTCATTTTTCCCTTTAGCAAATATTCACTAATAGCTTTCAGTCTGTCAAGAATGCTGTCAGGCTCTTGGAAAAAACTGGAGTAAAGAAGAAAGAGATGATAACCCCTGTCCTGAAGGAGTTTTTACTCTATTAAGAAAAATAAATATTAAATAGGACAGACCTAGTTCTGATCTCGTAGAGTTTATATTCTGCCAGAGAACCCATTAGAGGATAACTTATGTGATTTATTATTTAAACATATGTTTCATACTGAGAACTATGAAAATTCATGTCAGAGGTATCTATTTAGTCTAGAGCCACATTTTAATCAAACATGATGGGCCTGTAACAGGTCAAAGAAACTTGTTTTATTTTGCTTTATTTAAAATTTCATTATTGATTTAATATTTAAAGACTGAATGTTGTTTAATTTCACAAAATATAAGCCTCAGTGACAGATAGGAATGAACAGAAGACAAAGCATGCCCAAGTATTCTCAAAAAGGAAGGAGCATGTGAGAAATGTAAACTCCACTGTGTAGATTCTGCAGGGAGAGAGGGGTAGGAGATAAGGATGGTAATGTAGGGAGAATCCAAATCCTGCAAGAACTTAAAGGTGTGGGGCTGTTGTGGCTTAGTCGCTCAATTGTGCACAACTCTTTGCAACACTTTGATGAACTGTAACCAACCAGGCTCTTCTGTCCATGGAATTTTTCAGACAAGAATACTGAAGTGGGTCACCACTTACTCCTCCTGGGGAATCTTCCCAACCCAGGGATCAAATCTATGTCTCCTGTGTCTCCTGCATTACAGGCGGATTCTTTACTTGCTGAGCTATCACGATAAACTGGGAATATATTTATTGCAGCATTTTTAAGAACTGGAGGAGATATGAATAATTATACCAGAACCACACGTAAGATTGGGCAGAATTTAGATCATTATCTTAAGAGTAACAAGGGGCTCTGAAAGGTTTGGATGAGGGGAGAGAGTTAAGATAATTTGTAGCTCAGAAAAGAAGGGGTTTGAGAAAGTGATGAGTAGATAAGGGAGACTAGATAGGACAGAATTTCAGTGTTCTAGATGACAGATGATGATACAAATACTTAGGAAGCCAGCAGGGAAAAAATATATTAAATAGAGTACTTTATGGGCTCAAGGTGTTGAGACATTCCATTGGTTTATTGTCAAAGATATAATAAAATCATTGTCAGTTTCTACACTTGGGAGGCATATATATTAAACGAATCTGGAGAGAAGATCATTCTATACAAGTATATAAGGTAGCTGCAGTGAGATCTGTCTATTCATAGTTCATTAACAACTGAACATTATTAACATAGTTTATTCATAGTTTTTTAACATTTTATCCTCAAAATCCAGAGTCAGCTATAAATTACTAAAAACAAATCTAAGATCACCATTTCTAGATTTTAAACCTGACTATGGAAGTATGTCAAGGCTGTATATTGTCACCCTGCTTATTTAACTTATATGCAGAGTACATCACGAGAAATGCTTGGCTGGAAGAAGCACAAGGTGGAATCAAGATTACCAGGAGCAATATCAATAACCTCAGATATGCAGATGACACCACCCTTAGGGTAGAAAGTGAAGAGGATCTAAAAAGTCACTTGATGAAAGTGAAAGAGGAGAGTGAAAAAGTTGGCTTAAAGCTCAACATTCAGAAAACAAACATCATGGCATCTGGTCCCATCACTTCATGGAAAATAGATGGGGAAACTGTGAAAACAGTGTCCGACTTTATTTTTCTGGGCTCCAAAACCACTGCAGATGGTGATCGCAGCCATGAAATTAAGAGATGCTTACTCCTTGGAAGAAAATTTATGACCAACCTAGATAGCATATTCAAAAGCAGAGACGTTACATTGCCAGCAAATGTCCGTCTAGTCAAGGCTATGGTTTTTCCAGTGGTCATGTATGGATGTGAGAGTTGGACTGTGAAGAAAGCTGAGCACTGAAGAATTGATGCCTTTGAACTGTGGTGTTGGAGAAGACTCTTGAGAGTCCCTTGGACTGCAAGGAGATCCAACCAGTCCATTCTGAGGAGATCAGTCCTGGGATTTCTTTGGAATTAATGATGCTAAAGCTGAAACTCCAGTACTTTGGCCACCTCATGCGAAGAGTTGACTCATTGGAAAAGGCTCTGATGCTGGGAGGGATTGGAGGCAGGAGGAGAAGAAGACGACAGAGGATGAGATGGCTGGATGGCATCACCGACTCAATGGACATGAGTTTGAGTGAACTCTGGGAGTTGGTGATGGACAGGGAGGCCTGGCGTGCTGCAATTCATGGGGTCACAAAGAGTCGGACACAACTGAGTGAATGAACTGAAATGAACTGACGTAACTTATCTTAGGCTTCATTTTTTATTCATGATACAGATAAAATATCTTATATGGGACATATATATTAAAGAAGTTTGGGGAGTGCTATTCAGATTACTTAGTTAGCATCACGTTTCCCTACATATCCTTTCGTCTTTTTAATGCCATTTCTCTATCTTTTCTCAAAATCCAGCATCCTGATAATGTCCCATCTCAGAATCTCCTATATCAACTGAATACAGTGAATGTACAGCCATTTTCACAAACCAGAAATATAGAAACCATCTTTTCCTATCCCCATATTTGTCATCTGTCATCAGGTTCTGTCTATTTTATATCCCAAATAATTTTCAGGACTATCCAATTCCCTAGATTTCACCTGCCCTCACTTGTCCAAAAAAAAAAAAAAAAATGTGTATATATATATATAAACTTTTTCTGGGCTATAGAATTAATCTCTTAACATCCTCCTCAACAAAGTAATTATTTCCAAACACAGTGCTAATGATGTCAATCCCCACTTCCGGCCTTACACCTGTCTCTAACTACCCCATTCAGTGTCTTTTTATTGCCTTTAGTGTAAATGTGTGTGTGTATATGTGTGAGTCTGTGTTCAGGCGTGTCCAACTCTTTATGAACCCATGGATTGTAGCCTGCCAATCTCCTCTGTCCATGGGGTTTCCCAGGCAAGGTACTGGAGTGGGTTACCATTCCTTCCTCCAGGGGATCTTCCTGACCCAGGAATCGAACTTACATCTCCTGCATTTCAGGCAGATTTTTATAGAAAGATTTAGACATCTTCCAAAGAAACTTTCAGATGTGTCCCTTCCCTATATCTCAAGGCTTATCTTGTCCTCTGCTTCCACTCCTCTCTTAATGTCTATACTAGCTTTTTTTTTTTTTTTTCACTTTCTTAAATGTGCCTTGATCTCTCTTACTACATGATTTTCCCTCACGTGCTAGAGTGAAAAGCACTCTAGAGTGCTCTTTTCCTTTATTTCTAATGCATTCTTTGAATTTGTCCTGTACATTTCAACTCAAATGTTGCTTTCTGTACGAGGTATTATCTTAATCAGTTAAGTGAAACTCTCAGATAACCTCATGACACAGGTAATATTCTTTTCATAGAAATTACCATATTTTTTCTTTTGCTTATTTGATTAGTATTTTATCTGCTCAAAGGCATAAGCTACCTGGAGCACAAACAATAATTGTGGTTTTTGTTTTTGTTTGAATCCATAGCTCTAAACAAATAAGTGTTCCATAAATACAGACTGAATGGATTTAAATCACCCCACATAGACTCAGAATTGAATTTTTCATAAAACAAAAGCTAAAATTTGTGAATTTCTGCACTTGGATAAAATTCAACCACTTGAATAGTATAATGGTACCCCACTCTAGTACTCTTGCCTGGAGAATCTCATGGATGAAGGAGCCTGGTGGGCTGAAGTCCATGGGGTGGCTAAGAATCAGACATGACTGAGTGACTTCACTTTCACTTTTCACTTTCATGCATTGGAGAAGGAAATGGCAACTCACTCCAGTGTTCTTGCCTGGAGAATCCCAGGGATGGGAGAGCCTGGTGGGCTGCTGTCTATGGGGTCACACAGAGTCAGACATGACTGAAGCGACTTAGCAGCAGCAGGAATATCTTCTTCAAAGTTCTGTTTCTGTTTATTCCTATACACAGTCTCTTGCACATTTTCTTTCTGTAAAATACTTTTGACTTCCTGAGTTCTAAGTCCATAGAAAATTTTGATTCATTGAATTCCCCATGGATTTCTGTAAAAGCAGAAAACCTTAATTTCTGATTAAAGGTAAGACAAACTGGAATAAGACATGCCTGTTTAGACTTAATATCATGACGGATACAGAACCAAGTATAGATCTCTGATCAATAGACCTTCCTCCTGTCACCAGGCTGCAAAGTCCCTCCTGGATGCATGATGCGTGCCTGCCTTGGCTCACAGACCCCAGGACTGGCCATGAGATTTCACAGCTCATGCTGTATAGTCAGTCAACTGACTTCCTCACAGAAATGGCAGCTGTGATGCCTTGGAGCAATGTTATTTCATGAGACAATTGCTAGAATGTCTTTTTATTTTGTACTTGTAAAAGTGTAATAACTGTCTTAACTGTATTACAGCATTTTTAAAAGTAGTCAAACTTTTCAGATAAATATGGTATATACCTCACTTTTTGCCATAATTTCCAATATATAGGTGATAAAAGAAAGATTGGATTGTAGTAACCTCCCATCCCAGGAAGGGATACATTTACCAATTCTCTTATGCCCATCATAAAACATAGATGATAGAAAAAAAAAAATGTTCTGAACTTGAGTTTCTATGGGATATGACCCAGTTTAAGTTTTCCAACACTGTACATTCATACCAGTTAAGTGAGTAGAGAGGTAAGGGCAAAAAGGAGAACTATAAAAGAGACCAGTTATTTTAAGGCTATTAGAAAGAACAAGGATATAAATTTGTAATAAACTTCTCAAAAATCCCTTAGCTTTCTCTTTGATTTAATAAGAGAAATGGTCATTTTGTTCTGCATAGGGTCACTTGAATCATAATATAGAAACCAAGGTAAATAAAGAAAAAAAAGATGGCACAGTGTGTACTCGGGATGGATGAACCATGCTTTGACCCTCTTCCAGCTAGTCAAGGAGTGGCATAAAACTTAACTGCTAAACAGGCAGGTAACGCAAAATATAATTTGAAAAAGAAGGAGCAAGTTTTTTGAAGGTGAAGGAGTCAGCTCTGAAGGAGAAAGAAAATGAAAACAACTTTTTAGAAGACATCAAGATTCTTCTCACCTCAGCATTTTTATTTTTGTGAGATGACTTCTTGATCATTCTTTTCTCTGTTTCTGACAGGATCCAATGAGAGATATTCTTAAAATTCAGATTCAAGGTATTAACTGGGCTTTCCTTGTGACTCAGCTGGTAAAGACTTAGCCTGCAATGTGGGAGACCTGGGTTGAGAAGATCCGCTGGAGAAGGGAAAGGCAACCCACTCCAGTATTCTTGCGTGAAAAATACCATGGACGGTATAGTCCATGGGGTTGCAAAGAGTTGGACATGACTGAGTGACTTTCACTTTCTCTTCCAGTTTCACATGTTAACTTGAAGATGCAGCTAATGGGAATTGGTCATATTTCTCACAGGGTTCACTTATAGTTAACTATTGGGCCTAATTAAAATGCTAGATGAGAGAACTCGAGGTAATCTACACTCTAACTCAAGTTTTTCAGGCAGAATTAAAACATACACACAATGCATATGACTATTTTTATGCCCTTACATATTTAATTTCAAATATATTAAACGATTCTTAATTTGTCAAATGACACTGGCAAACGCTGTCTTACTCTCTTCCAAGGATTCAGGCTAAAAAGAGTCAAGTGGTTCTGATATTCAAGTTTATCAGACTGTGAGAATCATTGAACAGATGTATTTAAAAGTAGAATTATAATGTTTCCTGATTAGAACAGATTTGTATAATAAGGTACAGCTCAGTTATAGTATAGATGTTCTTTTCTGATTATTTCCCCTTGGAATTTTCTATACTTCTCAGAGTTTAAAATAGTTACCAGTGGCAGAATTTTTAAAACTTATTTGTTAGCTATAACAAGTGAAGTTTAATTTTTGTGCTTCTTCAAAATATAAAGACTTACAAAGATTCTTTTTTTTTCCCCCAATTTTTCTTTGTAATATCCTCTGTCTTGAGTGATAGGTGAGGTAAGACCCAGTGGAAAACTCCAAAGTTTTTCAGTCTTTGTATTTTTGAGTATTTCTCTGATGTCAGGAAAATTCAAGTCACTAAAAGAAGGTATAAGCCTCAAATAGGTGCAGATGCAACTTCTGGATGGAAAATGGGGAATAAGTGAATTCAGTTCAGTTCAGTCGCTCAGTCGTGTCCGACTCTTTGCGACCCATGAATCGCAGCGCACCAGGCCTCCCTGTCCATCACCAACTCCCGGAGTTCACTCAGACTTACGTCCATCGAGTTAATGATGCCATCCAGTCATCTCATCTTCTGTCGTCCCCTTCTCCTCCTGCCCCCAGTCCCTCCCAGCATCAGAGTCTTTTCCAATGAGCCAACTCTCCCACATGAGGTGGCCAAAGTACTGGAGTTTCAGCTTCAGCATCATTCCCTCCAAAGAAGTCCCAGGGCTGATCTCCTTCAGAATGGACTGGTTGGATCTCCTTGCAGTCCAAGGGACTCTCAAGAGTCTTCTCCAACACCGCAGTTCAAAGGCATCAATTCTTCGGTGCTCAGCTTTCTTCACAGTCCCAACTCTCACATCCATATATGACCACTGGCAAAACCATAGCCTTGACTAAATGGACCTTTGTTGGCAAAGTAATGTCTCTGATTTTCAACATGTTACCTAGGTTGGTCTTAACTTATCTGACTTATCTCATCCAGTGTATTATTTATTTAAGACTGGTGTTTACTTATTAATTTTATGTTTTGATGATGTACCCATTGGTGTGGGTGGCATGTTGAAATCTCCTACTATTATTATGTTACTGTCAATTTCTCCTTTTTTGTCTGTTAGTGTTTGTTTTATGTATTGAGGTGCTCCTATATTGGGTGCATAGATGTTTACAATTGTTATGTATTCCTCTTGAATTGATCCCTTGATCATTATGTAGTGTCCTTCCTTTTCTCTTGTAATCTTCCTTATTTTAAGGTCTATTTTGTCTGATATGAGGATTGCTACTCCAGATTTCTTTTGCTTCCCATTTGCATGGAATATATTTTTCTATCCTCTCACTTTCAGTCTATATGTGTATTTAAGTCTGAAGGGCGTTTCTTATAGACAGCATATACAGGGGTCTTGTTTTTGTATCCATGATTCAGCCAGTCTATGTGTTTGGGTTGGAGATTTAATCCGTTTACATTTGAAGTCATTATTGATATATATGTTCCTATTGCCATTTTCTTAATTATTTGGGGTTGATTTTGTAGCTCTTTTTTCTTCTCTTGTATTTCTTGACTATATAAGTCCCTTTAACATTTGTTGTAAAGCTGATTTGGTGGTACTGAATTCTCTTAACTTTTTCTTGTTTGAAAAGTTTTTTATTTTTCCATCAATGTTGAATGAGATCCTTGTTGGGTACTGTAATCTTGGTTGTAGATTTTTCCCTTTCAGTACTTTAAATATATCTTGCCATTCCCTTCTGGCCTGCAGAGTTTTTGCTGAAAGATCAGCTGTTAAGCCTATGGGGTTTCCCTTGTATGTTACTGCTTGCTTCTCCCTTGCTGATTTTAATATTTTCTCTTTGTGTTTACTCTTTGTTCGCTTGATTAGTAAGTGTCTTGGCATGTTTTTCCTTGGGTTTATCTTGTATGGGACTCTTTGTGCCTCTTGGGCTTGATTGACTATTTCCTTTTATGTGTTGGGGAAATTTTCAACTATAACCTCTTCAAAAATTTTCTCATACTCTTTCTTTTTCTCTTCTTCTTCTGGGACCCCTATAATTCAAATGTTGGTGCATTTGATATCCCTGAGGTCTCTGAGACTATCCTCAGTTCTTGTCATTCTTTTTTACTTTATTCTGTTTTTCAGAAGTTATTTCCACCATCTTATCTTCCAGCTCACTGATTCGTTCTTCTGCTTCAGGTTTCTGCTATAGATTCCTTCTAGAGTGTTTTTAATTTCAGTAATGGTGTTGTTTGTCTATGTTTATTCTTTAATTCTTCTATGTCTTTGTTCATTGATTCTTGCATTTTCTCCATTTTGTTTTCAAGGTTTTTGGTCATCTTTATCATCATCATTCTGAATTTTTTTTTTCAGGTAGTTTGCCTATTTCCTCTTCATTTATTTGGACTTCCTTATTTCTAGTTTGTCCCTTCATTAACTTATTGTGTTTGAGGTCTCCTTTTCCCAGGCTTCAAAGTTGAATTATCTCTTCCTTTTGGTTTTCGTCCTCTTAAGGTTTGTCGAGAGTTTTCTGTAAGCTTCATATAGGGTGAGATTTGTGCTGAGATTTTGTTTGTTTGTTTGTTTTTCCTCTGATGGGCAAGGCTGAGTGAGGCGGTAATCTTGTCTGCCAATGATTGGGTTTGTATTTTTGTTTTGTTTGTTGTTTAGATGGAACTCCTGCACAGGCTGCTACTGGTGGTTGGATGATGCAGAGTCTTGTATTCAAGTGGTTTCCTTTGTGTAAGTTCTCAGTATCTGATACTCCCTGGGATTAGCTCTCTGGTAGACTAGGGACTTGGAGTCAGTGCTCCCATTCCAAAAGCTCAGGGCTTGATCTTTGGTCAGAAATGAAGATTCCACAAGTGGTTTCTTATAGCATAAATAAGATTAAAACGAATATCCAAAAACAAACCAAAGATGAACCCAAATAAAAATGACAGTTACAAAATCAGGAAAATAACAATTAAAATAATTGAATATACACACATACATACCCAACCATGATCAAAGTCAAAACAGTCTAACAAATAAAGTACAGTAGATTGTCCTGGTGAACAAAGGAAATAAAAATTATATTTAGCAGTTAAGAACAAAACTAACTAAAGCACAAACTGGAAAACAAAACTAGAGCAAGGTGTCAAGTGGGGAATAAAGGAATGAAAACAAAACTAACAAATATGTTGAGAGGAAAGAAAAAAAAAAGAAAGGAAGAATAGATAAGCAAAGTTAAATAAAGGTCGATAAATATTTATATACATTAAAGTTTAACTGCAAGGGGAAAAGAACAGTAGGAAAAGCAAAAAAAAGCATAAATGTAGAAAAATAACAATAGGCTTAAAAAATTTAAATTGAAAAAAAAGGGAAAACTCCACAGAACTACAAAAGCCTAATGTAGAACCAGAGATTTATAACAACAATAAAACAATGTGAATAATAAAAAAAATTTAAAAGCTCAAAATCTTAATTAGATTTCATAGAACCAATATAATCGACAAGTGCAACAAAAGGGGGGAAAAATCCAAAAGAATCTACAGAACAAGCCATGGTCCCCACAAGCTTAAAAAATAAATATAATAAATGCTTTTTCTTGAGTCACTGCTATCAGAGTCTTTTCCCTCGCTGGCAGTCACAGTCCACCTCACCTCCCTAGGATGTCCTCCAACACTGTGCTGATCTCTGGACCTGCTGTGGGGGCAGCTCAGATTTTAATCTGGTCCTGTTCCTATGTGTTCTTGCCTCTAATGTCCACGGCTATCAGAACTAGTGTTTTTTCTTTTGTGGTAGCTCTCAATGACGTTTTATATATTCCATGGACAAAGAGTCTGCCTAGTTGATTGTGTGGATTAAATCCGTAGCATGCACACCTGGTGGGAAGGTTTTGGGTCTTCTTCCTAAGTGTCATTGCCCCTGGGTTTCAGTTGTGGTTTTATTTCCACCTCTGAATATCGGTCGTCCACTGAGGTTTCTCCTGAGGTTGCCCTGGAGGACTTGCGTTTGCCCCTGTGAGGGCTAGGTGTGGATGTGGTTCAGCTACTTGGGTCGCAGGGGTTCTGGCAGCACCAGGTACTCAGGAGAGTTAGCAGCTAGGGCAGCAGGAAATACAGTGCTCTAGAAGTGTATGGCAACCAGTATTGGCCAAAACACTCCAGTATTCTTGCCTGGAGAACAACTCTCCCTGACAGAGAAGCCTGGTGGGCCACAGTCTACAGGGTCACAAAAAGTCGGACACTACTGAAGTGACCCTGCACTCATAGACACAAGACTCCTTTTGTCTGTAGCAGCTCTGTCTCAGTGAGAGTTGAGCATGAAGGTGGTACAGCTGCCTGGCTTGCGGGGACCATGGCGGCACCAAGTGTACAGGGACTCAGACTGCCTCTACCACAGGAGTTATGGCCCTATCAGAGTCTTTTCTTTGAATCTCTTGTAGCTGGCGATCAGAAGGCCTCTTTGGCCAGTCTTTCTCTGTAGCTCTGCCTGTTCAGGCACTTAGAAGGCTCCCTCGTCTGGGGTTCTTCTCTGTTGTTTGGTGCATCAAGTACAAAGAAGGGCCCCCTGGCTAGGGTCCTACTCTGTAGTTCAGTGCATCAGGTGTTTGATGGGCCAGCCTCTCTATTGTTCAGCTGCTGATGCTGGTGTGTGGCAAAAGAGAGAGAGACTATAGTGGTGGTTCTACTCTCTACGTGTGATCCGGCTTTCCTCCACAGGCATTTCCCACCACAATCTCCTCCCTCACTTCCCCTCAAACCATTCTCTGCAGTCAACAGCAGCTCTCATCCTGGAGTTGCTCCACAATCCCTAAACTCCAGCTGCTGTGCCTTCCAGGAGACCTGTGTCCGTGTCTGGGATATGTATGGCTGTGGCAAGCACTGTCTGATTCTCATTCCATTGAGGATGCCACAAATCAACTGTTTCTCTCTCAGCCTTAATGTTCCTCCTCTGACTCAGACAATTGCCCCAGTGAGGGGATCAGACCCCTGCTTCATTTCCTCCACCCGCCAAGGGCAGGTCCAGTCCTACTAACACTCCTTTTTTCCCCCCTAGTTTTTCCTTACTGAGTTTTGAGTTTTGCATGGCTCTCTATATTCTTTCCCTCTGGTCAGGTACTCCTGTCCACTCTCAGCTGGTATTCTACATGCACTTCTGTGTCTGAGGGCATATTGCTGATGCATCCTTTGACAGAAATGTACTCCACATCCACCTACTCCTCTGGCAACTTGTTCCCTCCTTCCAATCCATTTATCTTTAAAATGTAAATGCTCTCCTCTTCTTTCTACTTTTTTTTTTTTTCTAAAATATAAGAGCAATACTTTCTCCCTCTCCTTCAATATCCTCCAAGCAAGAAATAAGCCCACAACTCTATGAGATATAGGAAGCAATACAGCCTGTTTCTCACCTTCCTCCCACTTAGATCTCCGACTTAGAGCTACTTGTATTTCTGTTAATGATTAAGAGCTGAACAAGCTTAAAGGCTATAAAAGGTTTTGTCTTTGTATAGACACATTCTTTTATTTGTATTGATTGACTTTCTATCAAGTTCAGGATGTAAGTAATCTAAGGGATATAAGATGACTCAGGAATGACTCATTTCCTGGAGTAATGAGTAGCCTGTCAGAGAGTCTGAGAAATTTTGTTTGTAGAGTGCAGAGTTCTGCAAACCACCAACCTGAGGCCAAATCTAGCCTTGAGAACTTCTTTTTGTAAATCAAATTTTCTCAGAATACAACTGGCTGCATTCCACTAATCAAGAAAAGGACTAGGGTGGGCAAGCAAGGCCTCAAATATGTAAGATTTACAGAGGTGCTTACTTCCAGACTCTGGCATGCAAATAACCCTATGAATGAGTGCCTTCTTAAACAGTATGTTCCAGGTTCCTCAACTTTAATTCAACCCCATGTCTGTACTATTTTTCTTCTACAATGGCAGAATTGAGTAATTTCCACAGACACTGTGTGGGGGGAAAAAAAAAACAAAAAACAAACTGAAAGTGTTAGTCACTCAATGGAATCCAACTTTTTACGATCCCATGGACTGTAGCACACCAAGATCCTCTGTCCATGGGATTTTCCAGAAAAGAATACTGGAATGGATAGCTATTTCCTTCTCCAGAGGATCTTCTGGACCCAGTGACTGAACCCATGTCTCTTGCATTGCAAGCAATTTGTTTACCATTTGAGCCACCAGGGAAGGCCTACAGAGACTGTATAGCCTGCATATTGTAAAATATTTGCTATCTGGTCATTCACATAAACTTTTTTGCTAACTGCTGATTTAGAGTAATTCTTACCTGCATCTGATTCAGTCATAAACTTTTAGAGGTCTGGACAAAAGAAAGACTATCATTAGTGATGTGTCTATTTGAAGTTCCTGACTACTTAGAATGATAACCAGTGGAATAAATACTGATAATGAAGATGGACTTAGTAATATAAATTTAGCAGAAGAAAAAATCCATTCTGAGTGTAGCGAAGGGTATTCCAATCTGTTCCCAATTCATCCCCCCCTTTTCTTAAAGACTTCAGGCTATGGAGTCAGACAACCTGGATTCAAACCTTGGCACTGTCCATTCTTTGAAAGAATGGACCTGAGGGAAGCTGCTTTGCTTTTCTGAGGCTCATTTTCTCCATGTATAAAAGGGGGCAGGGAGTGACAATACTAGTGCCTACATCAAAGGATATAGATTTGGAGTAAATAAGATAATCCAGGGAAAGAATTTAGAACAGTCTTTGGTACAAAGTAAGCAAGTTCAGAAGAACTGTACAAAAAAGATCTTCATGACCAAGATAAGCACAATTGTGTGATCACTCACCCAGAGCCAGACATCCTGGAATGTGAAGTCAAGTGGGTCTTAGAAAGCATCACTACGAACAAAGCTAGTGAAGGTGATGAAATTCCAGTTGAGCTATTTCAAATCCTGGAAGATGATGCTGTGAAAGAGCTGCACTCAATATGCCAACAAATTTGGAAAACACAGCAGTGGCCACAGGACCGGAAAAGGTCAGTTTTCATTCCAATCCCAAAGAAAGGCAATGCCAAACAATGCTCAAACTACTGCACAATTGCACTCATTTCACATACTAGTAAAGTAATGCTTAAAATTCTCCAAGCAGGCTTTAGCAATATGTGAAGTGTGAACTTCCAGATGTTCAAGCTGCATTTAGAAAAGGCAGAGGAACTAAAGATCAAATTGTCAACATCCACTGGATTATGGAAAAAGACAGAGAGTTCCAGAAAAACATCTATTTCTGCTTTATTGACTATGACAAAGCCTTTGACTGTGTGGATCACAATAAACTGTGGAAAGTTCTGAAAGAGATGGGAATACCAGACCACCTGACCTGCCTCTTGATAAATCTGTATGCAGGTCAGGAAGCAACAGTTAGAACTGGACATGGAACAACAGACTGGTTCCAAATAGGGAAAGGAGTACGTCAAGGCTGTATATTGTCACCTGCTTATTTAACCTAAATGCAGAGTACATCATGAGAAACGCTGGGCTGGAAGAAACATAAGCTGAGATTGTGAAATATCAATAACCTCAGATACGCAGATGACACCACCTTTATGGCAGAAAGTGAAGAGGACCTAAAAAGCCTCTTGATGAATGTGAAAGAAGAGAGTGAAAAAGCTGGATCAAAGCTCAACATTCAGAAAACGAAGATCATGGAATCTGGTCCCATCACTTCATGGGAAATAGATGGGGAAACAGTGGAAACAGTGTCCGATTTTATTTTTCTGGGCTTCAAAATCACTGTGGATGGTGATTGCAGCCATGAAATTATGACCAACCTAGATAGCATATTCAAAAGCAGAGACATTACTTTGCTGACTAAGGTCCGTCTAGTCAAGGCTATGGTTTTTCCAGTGGCCATGCATGAATATGAAAGTTGGACTATGAAGAAAGCTGAGCACCGAAGAATTGATGCTTTTGAACTGTGGTCTTGGAGAAGACTCTTGAGAGTCCTTTGGACTGCAAGGAGATCCAAGCAGTCCATTCTAAAGGAAATCAGTCTTGGGTGTTCTTTGGAAAGATTGATGCTAAAGCTGAAACTCCGATACTTTGGCCACCTCATGTGAAGAGTTGACTCATTGGAAAAGCCTCTGATCCTGGGAGGGATTGGGGGCAGGAGGAGAAGGGGATGACAGAGGATGAGATGGCTGGATGGCATCACTGGCTCGATGGACATGAGTTTGGGTGAACTCCGGGAGTTGGTAATGGACAGTGAGGCCTGGCCTGCTGCGATTCATGGGGTCGCAAAGAGTCGGACAAGACTGAGCATCTGAACTGAACTGAAGCAAGTTCTCATTCAATATTACTAATTAGTATTGTTGCTGAGGCTGTGAGGGTGAGGTAGCTATCAGTAAAAGTTGAAGCAACAACTTTTGGTAAACTTTGTAATAAATTAAGGAAATACAAAACTATATTATGACGGCTCTTTCTATAATATGGGACAAGAAGACACTCACCATTGCTTGCCTGCTACAGACAGCTAATCTTTTTGGCACCACAGTGACTCAGAACTGAAGACTTCAAAAGTACTTCAGGGCCTTGTTGGGAGAAAGATGAGGCTCATTAGTTTTCATGATAGGGTAGCGTGACAATTCAATTTAAGTTAACTTGGTTCATTCTGCCTCATTCCTATCAAAGGTTATTTGGACCAGTGGCATCCTGGTTCCAAACAGAATTACAAAAATCTTTAGAGCATAATGAAAGGCATTGAGAAACCCATGGATACAGTGCAACAAGAATTTAGATAAGGGAAAGATTACTTTCATCAGAGTATTACATCAGAAACAACAGAATGACTAGATCTTTTAATCAGGCCTTGCTCAGAAGGATCCATAATTTCACATCGAACTGATATGAATACTTAAAAGGGACCAGAGAAAGCTTGAAAATTCCACAAGAACATGATTCAAGACATTAGATAGGCCTACATGACTCTATCACATGGAATAACTAATGCTCAACATGTTATTCTTTTGGACCACATGATAAAATAAATGACTCAATCCTAATTCATGCCTTGGCTATTTCTGTTTGCCCTGATTAACATTAAAAATAGCATCATCTGCTCAACAGATTTTGACTTTATCCTCCTGCTTTATATTGTTCTGTTAATCTCTTAAACCTATTTCATCATTCATATCACTAAAGAGTCAAGCATATGTGCTACTCTTAAAGTCTAATTACATTTTAATACAATTGTTGGGGTTTTTCCACTTCTCTTTTGTTACAATTAGCGGATGTTTGTCTAAAGCAGAGTTTAGAGGGATGTTTCTAATTTAGGCTGTGATGGAAGTATATAAAGTATGCCATAAATTTAAGTGATTATTTGAATAAACATGCTAAAATAGTTCAAAGTTAAAAGCATTTTTAAAATTCTCCTTAAACTTCTGTTTTATCCTTAAAATATTTGACTATATAATTTTAAATTTTATCTGTTTGGAGAACAGCTCCAATTTGTAATTAATAAGATCTCAATTATCACCCAAAGTATTTTGGTCAATTATAGCAGTGATGTATAAATTTTAAGACACAATATGACTGGCAGTTTTCAAAATGATTTGAACATACTGAGCTAATCAGCAAAACAACTCTTGTACTTTGTGCCATATTATAAAATTCTTAAACGTGCACTAACCAAAACATGGACTGTTTAAGAATCTTGTCCAAAGTCATGAAACCAGGAAATTACAGAGTTGGGATTAGGCTGTATGATGGGTCCAGGATCCAGTGGCTTATTCACTGACAGTATCACTATTAAATATATTTAAATTATTGCAAAAATATTGCTCTGGCCTACTTTTGGAACACTATAGATTGATTTCCATGAAAAATTTTCTCTAATTTTTATTCTGCAACAACTGGTTTAAGAAAACAAAATAAGAATCCATTTCATTACCTGGACCAACAGACTAAAGGAATTGATGTCCTTTGTTTTACTCCTGTCCACCTCAGCACTTTCCGTCTTCAGGGCATGCTGTTGGTCTTAATCATAAATTGAAAATGAGAAGCAAGAATAATTAAACACCAAACTGTAATTATGAGCAAGATCTAAAGGGAGCAAAACTAGCATTGAGTATAGGCCTTGTTTTCTATTAGTGGATTTAGGATTAGCTGTAAACAACCTTGTTAAACCCAATTAAATAGTTCTTCTGAAGGATTTTTGTTATTAGCACAGGCTGAGTGATGACGTTTAGAACTATGTTAATTGTTATGCACAAGCATTTTTCCAACATTGACTTTGTCTTATCACAGTGCCAATTAAGCATCTTTCTTCAGAGATACTATTTGGCATATAAAAGTTTTGGATGATAGTCTTAGAAAAATCCTCTGTTCTGAGGATATATGGAGGTATTTCAAAAGATTGAAATATTAGAAGTACTTCCAAGCTGATATCACATACTTTGGTTTGAGCTGTAATAAAATGCAGACACTTAGATACCCAACAAAAGTACTATTCATAGCCAGATGGAACTGATTTGTTTAGAGTATATTAGGAACAACACAGGCACCTTTTGTAAGTTCCTTTGAGAGCAATACAATGCCAAGTCTGTACAGTATCTGTTTTAAATCTCCCACTCCCCTTTGTTTTTTACAGGGCAAGATAATAAAATTATTTGAACTGGTCCCCCCACTCACTACATATAATAAAACTAGAAATAGCTCATTTTCAACATCTGCTGAAACAGATGGAGAACATTTTGGTAAATGTGTTATCACATGTTACTATGGCATAGCATTTCAAATCACTCTGAATGGAAATTTGAAAGTTCCAGGCTGCTGTATGCTACATCTGTATCTGTGTACAGATTTCACAGGTTCTATGCTGGGCTGTCAATGAAACGTTATGGTAAATATTGTTATCTGATACTGGCAATATTTTATTTATTTGAACAACTCATGGACGTTATTTTACTTTAATTGTTTCAACTTTGTTGAAAATATTCCTCAATTACTATGTTTTTAGTATATTATAATGTAAAAGCTGTTTTTCTTACATAGTATATGTATGTATGATAAGTCGTTTCAGTTGTGTCCAACTCTTTGAGATGCTATGGGTTTCTCTGTCCATGGGATTCTCCAGGCAAGAAAACTGGAGTGGGTTGCCATTTCCTCCTTCAGGGGATCTTCCTGCACCTAAGGATCATACCTGCATCTCTTATGTCTCCTGTATTGGCAAGCAGGTTCTTTACCAATAGTGCCATCTGGGAAGACCCTACAGAGTATAGATATATTGAATTTTATAGCATAGAGATATTCATTGGATATTTGAGTTTAAAGTACATGGTTAAAGTGAAGTTTCTGCATTTGCACAGGAAATAAATTGAGTGACTGCAACTACCAGTGAGACAAATTTTAGACTTCTTTTCAATTTCACACATTCTAATGTAGTAGAGGCCAATTACTACATTTTCTGTTTCACTGATAATTCCAATTGTCTACCCCATGTACACACTGTTTTTTAAGAACTGATTAAAGAAATGAAAAATTTCTGAGTGTATAAGCTAGCCTGTTAGTAAAGCGAAACTTAAATTAACAAAGCAGAAGATACTGCTTAATATAATAAAAGAGCCCTTGTATACAATGCATTCTAGTTGATCAAATAATTTATGATATCTTAATTTCTCCAATAATATGGAAATTTTAGCATTCTGTCTCCTTTATCAATAAAAACATTCTTAATAAAAAGTACTATGAGAACATCTCAAATTTGGCAAAATGATTTTAAATGGTCTTTTTTTGTTTGCTTGTTTTTGGTAAGGGCACTATTACACTCAGATTTTGTCAGTTTACATATTTATACTTTGTGCACACATGCTAGATTTCCCCTGTGCCAAAAAGTTCAACCCACCAAATATCTATGAATCTCAATTAAAATGCACAGTTATTACTATCTAAATATTCTTGATCATTTGCTTGTGGCTAGTAGGCTCTTCCTGATGTTCAAGCCGGTTATAGAAAAGGCAGAGGAACCAGAGATCAAATTGCCAACATCTGCTGGATCATGGAAAAAGCAAGGGAGTTCCAGATAAACATCTATTTCTGCTTTATTGACTATGACAAAGCCTTTGACTGTGTGGATCACAATAAACTGTGGAAAATTCTGAAAGAGATGGGAATACCAGACCACCTGACCTGACTCTTGAGAAATCTGTATGCAGGTCAGGAAGCAACAGTTAGAACTGGACATGGAACAACAGACTGGTTCCAAATAGGAAAACGAGTACATCAAGGCTGTATATTGTCACCCTGCTTATTTAACTTATATGCAGAGTACATCATGAGAAACGCTGGGCTGGAAGAAACATAAGCTGGAATCAAGATTGCCGGGAGAAATATCAATAACCTCAGATATGCAGATGACACCACCCTTATGGCAGAAAGTGAAGAGGAACTAAAAAGCCTCTTGATGAAAGTAAAAGAGGAGAGCGAAAAAGTTGGCTTAAAGCTCAACATTCAGAAAACGAAGATCATGGAATCTGGTCCCATCACTTTATGGGAAACAGATGGGGAAACAGTAGAAACAGTGTCAGATTTTATTTTTTGGGGCTCCAAAATCACTGCATATGGTGATTGCAGCCATGAAATTAAAAGACACTTACTCCTTGGAAGAAAAGTTATGACCAACTGAGATAGCATATGCAAAAGCAGAGACATTAGTTTGCTGACTAAGGTCCGTCTAGTCAAGGCTATAGTTTTTCCTGTGGTCATGTATGGATGTGAGAGTTGGGCTGTGAAGAAGGCTGAGCACCGAAGAATTAACGCTTTTGAACTGTGGTGTTGAAGACTCTTGAAAGTCCCTAGGACTGCAAGGAGATCCAACCAGTCCATTCTGAAGGAGATCAGCCCTGGGATTTCTTTGGAAGGACTGATGCTAAAGCTGAAACTCCAGTACTTTGGCCACCTCATGTGAAGAGTTGACTCATTGGAAAAGACTCTGATGCTGGAAGGGATTGGGCGAAGGAGGAGAAGGGACGACAGAGGATGAGATGGCTGGATGGCATCACTGACTCGATGGATGTGAGTCTGAGTGAACTCCAGGAGTTGGTGATGGACAGGGAGGCCTGGCGTGCTGCGATTCATGGGGTCTCAAAGAGTCGGACACGACTGAGCGACTGAAGTGAAGTGAAGTGAAATGAAGTGAAGTAGGCTCTTTTCTAAATTCCAGCTAACTCAGTTCACAGGGGATAAGCATTCAAGCATAAAGCAAAGATAATGGAATAATTGTTGTATTTATTCACTCAGTCCAGGCTTCCCTGGTGGCTCAGACGGTAAAGTGTCTGCCTACAATGGGGGAGACCTGGGTTCGATCCCTGGGTAGGGAAGATCCTCTGGAGAGGAAAATGGCAATCCACTCCAGTACTCTTGCCTGGAAAATCCCACGGACAGAGGAGCCTGGTAGGCTACCGTCTATGGGGTCACAAAGAGTCAGACACGACTAAGCGACTTCATTCACTCAGTCCAACTCTTTGCAACCCCACGGTCTTTAGCCTGCCAAACACCTCTGTACATGTGATTTCCCAAGCAAGAATACTGGAGTGGGTTGCCATTTCCTTCTCCAGGGGATCTTCCCCGTCCAGGGATGGAACCCAGGTCTCCTGTGACTCCTCCATTGCAGGTGGATTCTTTAGTGCTAAGGCCTGGGAGGCCCAACAAAACACTTAGCAGAATATTATTCTTGGTGTTTCAAGTTAGTTTTTTAATGTGTATCTTAACACTGAATTTGATACCATTTTCCTGAACTTCATAAGACATTTAACTTTAATGAATACAATTTTCAGAAGATAACCTTTGGAACAATATTATATGATACTATTTTTATACTATATCACAATAGACAAACACCTATATTTTATTAGCTCCATGTTATAATCTGTAAAAATAATAGAATTATTACTAAAAATGACAGCCTGGTTATTGCTAAAACTTGCAAATTTTCTGCATATTTATCACTTTCAGAGTTAGTGCCTATAACTAACTTTTGAATGAATATTTGCAACAAATTGCTTGTAAAGTACAGTGTGGGAGTTTGCAGAGGAAAATTTATCTCAAGCCTTATTTTAAACTATTTCATTTATTTTTCTCAAAAATATATATTACAGTTAATATTTTCCATTCCTAGTTCCAGGCCAGAGGTGATTAGTTTCCAAAACCATAAATTAATGCCACTCAGAATTTTCCAGTTAGGAAACAGGAGGAAGTATATGTTTTCATTTTTGTCCATGGACCACAAAAATTCTAATGTGGGTGAATTTCAAAAATTCAAACTTTGCCTGTAGCAACTCTTCAGTGAGGAAAAGTTGTTAATAAATATTTTAGTGTGAAGATAAATACTTTTTATAAAAAAAATATTTTTATACTCATAATAAAACACCAAGCTATGTACATTGTTATAAAATCATTATACAAGGTAACTGTAAACAGCCTCTTAGCAAACAGCCTCAACCCCATTTCTATCTATTTTATACAAATGATTGACTTTAAAAATATTTGTTTTCCCACTTTCATTAAACAGAGGCTTGGCTAAACTGTATGTACTCTTCTGTTTGATTTGGTAGAGATGACTTGAGTACTTCTGAAAATGCAAAATAATGAAGTTAATGGTCTATTAGTTTAGAAACATTTCTGTTTTGAACTGTCTGAGTTGAACTGTCATTAGATAAAATTGTATTCTAAACACTTTATTTCAATTAAAGCAGATGAAAATTATTTTAGAGAATCAATCTGCCATTTTCTTAGTTCTAGTTTTTTGTTAATTTAATATCAATGTTCCAAATGGGACTAAAATTCCATAATCTACACAAGAGACACGTTTTCATTTTTTTAATTTTTTTCATCAAAACATATGAATCTGAAAGTTCACTCTCAAACTGGATGTGTGATCATGATGAACTTTAGATCATAGAACTTTAGAGAATATCTACAATTATATCCTAAATGATGAACTCTGTCTTATGTAGGAGAAGGAAGTAATACATTTTAGATGTAGTTATTCAGAAATTATTTCTGTAGGGGTCTTGTATGCACAGAAAATTTATAAGAAATCAGCTTTTGTGCCTCATGTTATCTTTAGTTTTGAATGAGGTTTTCTAAATTAGAAAACATTTTAGAAATCAATGAACTGATCACTATTTTATTCACTTACAGGATCTCAGAATGGTATAAGAACACATGAAGACATAAATGCCACACACATGGTAAATCAAAGTGTAAAGATTCACAGGTTTAATTAAAAGTGACAGAAGAAATCTGGTATTCCAATAGCACTCAATCAATAGTTTCAATCAAAGTTCAAGTTTCAATGGATGCATAGTTTTGAATCAAAAGCATTAACTAACTTGCAAGAATCATAGTTCATGAAACAATGCCAAATTTATATACTGGCCACAAAGCTATTATTTAATAAATTATGAAAATATATACAGCACATAAGAAAGTCAGATATTTCTCCCATTGAGAACTCTTTATCTTGGAACTGTTAATTAAGTCTGATGACACCTTTTTCCAGCATTGTCTCTAATGTCTCTCATATGATATTCATTATTCATAGTTTTGGTCTTGACTTGTGGATAATTACGGTCCGAGTCCTAATTCTGAAGTGTTCCTTAATCACTTCATTTTTCCTCTTATAAACTATACTTTACATAAGAGACCATTGAGTACCAATTCATTTTGATCTGAAAGGTCAGTTTTATCTAAAAATAACAAACTTTGTCTTGTTTAATTTTCTGATAAGAAGAATGTAAGACCTTCTAAAATTATAAATGTGAGATAATACTTATGTTTCCAGGAATTTCTCAGGCTATCAGACAGAATCTTTTCAGAGGTTATATTATGGTGACAAAATTAAGTATGTGCTTTCATGTGGGCAAAATGATATCCCTCCTTCTCAGATTCATATGTTGAAGGCTTCATCCCCAAACTGTATTTGGGGATAGAGCCTTTGGGAGGAAATTAGCGATAAATAAGATCGTATGATGGGGTCTTAATTAGACAGAATAAGTAGCCTTATAAGAGTAGAAAGTGAGCTCTCTGTCCATGTGCAGGCATTGAGGAAAGGCCATTTCAGCACATAGCAAAAAAAGCAGCCATCTGTAAGCTAAGGAGAAAGCTCCTACCAGAAAATAAATCACCTGTTACCTTAATCTTAACTGTTCCAGACTCTAGAACTGGAAGAAATAACTTTCTGCTGTTTAAGCCACCCAATATGGTATTTTGTTATGGCAGCCTGAGCTGACTAAGACACGCCTATATTTTAAGTAATTAAAACAAATCAATTTTAAAACTTTATATTTAAATTTCCTCTTTTTTTTTTTTTTTTTCAAATAGAAACTAAAGTCTTTGCTTGTACCAACACTCAAACACTGGAACATACAGATCAGTACTGGAAACCTTACTCTGGTGCATACAAACTCTGTAGTTTAGGTAATTTAGTTAATTTCTGTGAATTGACAAGAGGTTTTATTATTAACACAAACTGAAAAAAAATACATTAGATTATCTATAAGACATTTATGATACTTGTTTATAATCTTTGATTGTTCAGACTCACATGGCTACTAGATGCAGTGTAATGCATAACTTTTTCCCATGACACTGGAACTGTAGATTCCACACCCCCCACACCCCCCCACCCCCTGCCCCGGAATAGTTGAGAATTTATTTTATTTTATTTTTTCTGTGGTTGATTAATACAATTTTTTTAATTAAAAGTTTACAAAAATTTCTTTCAGTTTCACTACTCATTATTAGTAATATCATGTAAGTTTTTAACATTTGGAAATTTTTTATTATTTATTTATTTAGTACAAGTTTATTTATTTTAATTGGAGGCTAATTACCCAGGCTTCCGTGGTGGTGCAGAGGTTAAAGTGCTGCCTGCAATGTGGGAGACCTGGGTTCGATCCCTGGGTCGGGAAGATCCCCTGGAGAAGGAAATGGCAACCCACTCCAGTATTCTTGCCTAGAGAATCCCATGGACGGAGGAGCCTGGCGGGCTACAGTCCACGGGTCACAGAGTCGGACACGACTGAGCAACTTCACTTTCATTTTCACTTTCATTGTATTGGTTTTGCCATACATCAACATGAATCCACCATGGGTGTACGTATGTTCCCCATCCTGAACCCCCTTCCCACCTCCCTCCCCATACCATCCCTCTGGGTCATCCCAGTGCATCAGCCCCGAGTATCCTGTATCATGCATCGAACTTGGTCTGGCGATTCATTTCACATATGCTAATATACATGTTTCAATGACATTCTCCCAAATCATCCCACCCTCTCCCTCTCCCGGAGAGTCCGAAAGACTGTTCTATATATCTGTGTCTCTTTTGCTGTCTCGCATACAGGGTTATCGTTTCCATCTTTCTAAATTCCATATATATGTGTCAGTATACTGTATTGGTGTTTTTATTTTTGGCTTACTTCATTCTGTATAATAAGCTCCAGTTTGATCCACCTCATTAGAACTGATTCAAATGTATTCTTTTTAATGGCTGAGTAATCCTCCATCGTGTATATGTACCACAGCTTTCTTGTCCATTCATCTGCTGATGGACATCTAGGTTGCTTCCATGTCCTGGCTATTATAAACAGTGCTGTGATGAACTTTGGGGTACATGTGTATCTTTCAATTCTGATGTTTGTTTTAAACAACATTAGAACTACTGGTATATTTTAAATAATGTTTGCTTTTCCCACTATGCTTATGAAAATAAAGTGAAAGTCACTGAGTCACATCTGACTCTTTGTGACCCCATGGACTATGCTGCTGCTGCTGCTAAGTCGCTTCAGTCATGTCCGACTCTGTGAGACCCCATAGACAGTCTCCCACCAGGCTCCCCCGTCCCTGGGATTCTCCAGGCAAGAACACTGGAGTGGATTGTCATTTCCTCCTCCAATGCATGAAACTGAAAAGTGAAAGTAAAGTCGACCAGTCAAGCCCAACTCTTGGTGCCCTCATGGACTACAGCCTACGAGGTTCCTCCATCCATGGGATTTTCCAGGCAAGAGTACTGGAGTGGGGTGCCGTTGCCTTCATGGAATTCTCCAGGCCAGATTACTGGAGTGGGCAGCCTTTTCCCTTCTCCAGGGACTCTTCCCAACCCAGGGATCAAACCCAGGTCTCCCTCATTGCAGGCGGATTCTTTACCAGCTGAGCCACAAGGGAAGCCCACTATGGTTATGAATATAATTAATTATTTATTTTGTAGTTATTTACTTAAATTTTATAAATATAGCTAAAAGTAAATCTTTCACATGTGTTTGTATTATTAATAAGATTATAAACTTTTATAACTTGTTTGTAATGATTTTGCTTCAGGGAGCATCTTTATATCAAAAATAAATCTTCTTTCTAAATATATATTTTCTGCATCTTCACAGTGCAAGAGCAAACTACATAAATTCAACTGAATAGGAATTGTAAAGGGTTTAAATAAGTTTCAAACATTTAGTATAATTATTAAAGTATTTTATTTTATAGTCTCTCCAATAATCTGGACTATGATCTCTTTGAGAAAATTATTTCTTATCATTACTGTGGTTAATCCTTCTAATATAAAGCTTTACCATTTTCTTTAAGAATATGTATACTTTGTTATAAAATGTTTCCATACAGTTATGGACCCAATTGAATTAACCCTATTCTTCAAATGATTGTATTTTGTGTAATTGTAAATATTGGAAAACACTTGCAGGATTAACCTTTCAATCTTGGCTAATATTCTTAAATGTTACCACACAAAACTAGGATTAGTTAAAAGCATGAATATATACTTGTTTCAGGTCTTTTTCCGTTTCTTTGCATATTGTCATTCTCATAATCTATTGACCTCAAATTCCCAACTCTATTTTATGATGCTTTAAAAAATAATTATAAATCACATTCTTTGTGATCTATATGATAACTCAGCTTCACAAAACAATTGATATTTTACATTAATTATATAATTTGACTGTAATAATAACACTTTTATGAAGAAGTTGAAATTTTAATACATACCCTACCTCAGAACTCTTCAAGGATACTCTTAGAACAGTAATTTATTTTTAAGGGGGAAATCAAGTCAAGGTTTTATATTCTTAAACTCAGAGGAAAGTAATAGCAAAATAATGTCTCAGAAGATCACACAAATGCTAATATACACACCATTATATATTAGCTGGTTTCCCAGGTGGCTCAGTGGTAAAGAATCCACCTGTGATGCAGGAGACTCAGGAAACGGGTTTAATCCCTGGATGGGGAAGATTCCCCTAGAGGAGGTAATGGCAACCCACTCCAGTATTCTTGCCTGGTAAATCCCACGAAGAGAGGAGCCTGAAGGGCTAGAGTCCATGGAGTCAACAAAGAGTCAGACACAACTGAGCATGCATGCACACATATATTAGCTAGAGAAATATGAAAATATATTGAGCATGCAAAGTAATAACTCATACTATCTAGTTTCTAATGATGTTTGGAAATGCACAAGGTATGGAATTATGGCTTAGTTTCACTGAATTACAAAATGATTATGAAACTATTTGACTTTCTTGAGAACTTACTTTGAACAGGGGTGTTTGATTAGCTCTGAGTGAGTGTGAAATGCAAAAATAAATGAACTGTCTTTTCTGCTTCTAAGGATTGTCAAAGTGAAAGAAAACAGTTAAATTACTCAAGCAGAGGTTGAAGGTTTTGATCAGCTGATGCACTTCAGAGAATCTGAACTCAGGTAACTCAGGGAGCAAGGTGGGACTGGAGTTGTACACTGTGACAGAAGAGAAGGCTTTGTGAATTGGAATTTTTCACAGGTCGCTGTTTTCTTTAACTGCTGCAAAAGATGTGGTTGGTACAGTTGGGAGTTGATTTGGTTTTCGTTTTTGCTTAGAATCTTTGGTACAATCTTATTTTGCAGCTGTCAGAATAGTTACTTTGAGAAATATCTATGTAAGACTTGTAGGTTGTCTGTAAACTTTCTAATGTCAATTAAGTTTCAGGAAAGTGGAATCTGAAGGGGAACAAAGGAAGAGAGACAAAAGGAAAAAATAAAAAAATAAAAATAATAAAAAAACAGGAAAAGAAAGGAAAGGAGGCAAAGAATGAAGTAAGAAAACTGGGCTCTGTTTTAATTCCTTCATAGAAGTTTATGAGTTAAAAAAAAGATAAAGGTTTAAATCCTATGCACTCTACTTACTTTATTTGTGTATCTAAGAAAAAATATTAAAATCTTGATCATCAATGTTATCATCTGTAAAGCAAAAATAAAACATATTGTTAAAATCTTATACTGTAATATATTTCAAAGTGTTCTATAAACTATCCTTGTATAACTATAGAGTGAGAAGGATATATTATTGACATTGACATTCAGACAGCTTAATCTATAGATTTAAAGGAAGAAAACAAGTTTTTATTTGATAGAAAACTGAATGGTCAAAGTAACTGTTGAAGTGTTATATACTCATGAATTCCCCAAAAGACAACTCATTTCTGATGGTGAATAGATAGGGTGGCTAGAGATAATACTCTATTGGAAAGTTAATAGTGTTCCTAAAAGAAAATCAATGGCATCGCAAGTGCTAACCTTAGTTTTGAAGTAGAGTAATATAGAAGATATCCAGATAGTTATCTACAACTAAGAAATTCCTGACAAATAAAAAAATTCATTGATAACAAGGGAGGAATTATTAAAATTGCTTTATGGTACTTCAGTATATTGTTCTGACATCAGTCTTATTCAAGTTTCATTTTATGGTTCATAAACATTGACTTTTAAAAATCTTATTTGAAATTTCTATCCATCTTGTATTGTAGGTGGACCAGGTGCAAGGCCATTATTTTGGACTGAGAAAAAATGACAACATGGGACTTCAAAAACCTTTGCAAAGTTCTTTATCTAGTCTCTCCTGACAATGGAATCGCTATCTATTCTAACATTTAGCCCAGCAATTTTTTTTTTTCACTTTCAGATTTATGTGATAGGTAGATACAGCTAATACAGTAGATATGGCTGTCTTTGTATTTATGTAACAATTAATAATTGAACCTATCTCATGTCAGATATAATACAAGACACTGGATGCAGAGGTAAATTAAGATCATCTGGTGATTACATTCATAAAGCTTACATTCCCTTGGAAGAAAACTGACAATAAACAGATTAAAAAGTTAAATAGTCCTCTGAAGTATAATGAAGGAAATGTTGTGATTGCTAAGGTCAGAATGAACTGATTGAGATGGGATGGTGAAAGAAAACCTGTCTAATTTGATAAACTCATGTTGGGATTGAACAATTCCAAAGAAACAATAACATAAAGGGTAAAAATATTTGAGAACAGAGAAGACAGTGTGTAATGAAATATGAGTATGGAAAAAATACGCAATTGTTGGTAGATTCTCAGAGATGTACAGTGACCAATGTGGCTAGAGAAAATGGGTAATGGTTAGGTAACCTAGAGATGATCTGCTTCTTGTCTCCATAAATTTTCCTTTTCTGGGCATTTCATATAAATATAATCACACAGTATATGGTCTTTTGTGACTGGTTGTTTAAACTTAAAATACTGTTTTCCAAGTTCACATGTTGTAGCATAGACTATGTAATTCACTCATTGTTATTGCTGAATAGTATTCAATTGTATATCTATGCTGCATTTGGTTGTTCATGCATCAGTTGATGGACATTTGGGGCCATCAGTTGGTTATTATTAATAATGCTGCATCCTTGTTAACACTTCTTAGCTTGTCTGTCTTTTTTTATTATACCCATACTAGTGAACATGCTAAGTCAGTTGTGTCTGACTCTTTGTAGCCCCATGGACTGTAGTGCATCAGGCTCCTCTCCCCATGGAATTTTCCAGGCAAGAATTCTGGAGTGCATGACCATTTCCTTCTCCAGTGGATCTGACTGAACCAGGGGTTGAACCCTCATTTCCTGTATCTCTTACATTGACAGGAGGATTCTTTACCTCTAGTGCTACCTGGGAAGCCTCATACTAGTGAATATGATGTATTAGCTCGTTATGGGTTTGATTTTTATTTTCCCAATGATTTATGATGTTGACATTTATGCTTAATAAACCCTTTTCATGTGCTTACAGATCATTTACATAACTGGAGAAATGCCTATTAAAATCCTTCTGTTTATTGAAAAGAAATTTATGTTATACTATTGAGTTGTATTCTTTATGTATTCTGGATACAATTTCTTTATAAGCATGTGATTTTCACATGGTGTTCTTATCATCTGTAGGTCTATTTTTCACTTTTTTAAGGGTATTCTTTGAAGCACAATCATTTTTAATTAAAAAACCTAAAGGGGTCCAATTTCATTCTCTTGTGGATATCCAGTTATCTTAGCATTGTTGGTTGAAAAGCTAATCTTTCCCTATTTGTTGTGGCACTCTTGGTGAAAATCAATTGACCATAATTTGTTTCTGGAGTCAATTCTATTCTATTGACATACAGTCCTAGCCTTATGCCGGTAGCTTTTTGCGTATTGCCTTGTAGCTTTTTGCAAATCTTGAAATCAAGAACTTTATGTCCAACTTGGTTCTTTTTTCAGGGTTTTTTTTTTTAGCTATTCTGAGTTCCTTGCATTTCCAGAGGAATTTTATGAAAGTGTGTCAATTTTTGTCCAAAAAAACAACTAGAATTTTGATAAGGAGAGTCAGTTCATTCAAGATACATTGAATAATTGTCTTTGCCTAAATTCACCTGCCAATACAGGAGATGTAAGTGATGCAGTTCTGATTCCTGGGTCGGGAAGATCCCCTGGAGGAGCAAATGGCAACCCACTCCAGTATTCTTGCCTGGAGAATCTAATGGATAGAGGAGCCTGGGCAGCTATAATCCATAGGATCACAAAGAGTCAGACAAGGTTGAAGTGACTTAGCAAGCAAGCAAACAAATTTGATCAATTCAATAATGTTTCCCCCAGCACCTCACCTTTTACTCTAGAAATCCTGTCCTCAGTTTTTCATTGGGGAATAATGTGCTCTGATTTACATTTTCAAAAGTTCTAAACATTTTTTTTTTTTTTTGGAGAACAAATTATAGCAAATGAAATTTGAAAGTAAAGATTTCTGTTCAAGAAAGTCTATCGCTGACCTAGTGAGAGACATTTGTAGCAACAGTTGAGATGGAGGAAAATGGGTGAAATCAAGACATACTTTAAAATGTAATAGGACATGGTATATAATTAAATTTTTGTATTTGGGAACAGGACTTAATTTAGATATTGTCCTGATGATTACATAATTTAATGGTATGAAAAAAGGCAGATAAATATGTTTCAACAATTGAGTCAATAATTCAGATAGGAATTCACTACTTTTGAGGTGATTCTAAGATAAAACACTTGTGGAGGTAGACTGGTAGTTGTGAAGTTCAGAAAATAGGATAGAACTTATCAACAAAGAGTACATAAATGAATGAACAGATGCATTCTAATAAAAGAGTGAAGTCAAACAAATAAATGCATGATTAAAACCTTAGCAGTTTCTTTATAGAAATGACAATGTTTGAAATTTGAACAATGAAAATGGTTAAGGAATGGCCTCTGAAATAAAGAAAACTGAGAAAATTTGTCAAGAATAAGTGAACGGCTTTCTGTCAATTGTTGAATGACTGAGTTAGGCATGTAAATAAGTATGTCCATCATATTTGGGACCACTGAGCCTGTTGGTAATTTTGGAAATGACAATCAGTGGGAATTGTGAGAGCAAGGGAGCAAGATAGTATGTTGAAAAATTAACTAAGATATTAGAAAAATATAAGCAACTAACTACTTGAATGTTTGCCTATAAATAAGTAGTAGAAAAATAAAGAACTAGAATTATCTATGTCAGGACTATTTCTGTGTATTCACTATGTCCAAACTATAGTTCATAAAGTAATAGATATTAGCATTTTTTTTCTACTCCCTTTTACTTAAATGTGATTCAAGGAGTTAGCTTCCTTTGTTTCTGCATGACAACTTTACCTGGACCCAAGGCTTTACTGTTAGATCTTACTTAATGTTAGGTAGTTAGAGTAGGAAGCAGGAGTCCAGGATGGCTGTGGCTAAAAGAAAGGGAAAATTCCACGAAAATGGAACAAAGGAAGGTCCGAGGATCAGAGTCAGGGCCTCAGGTAGAACAAACAGCACTCTTGGCTAGCCCAATTTATATAAGGTAGGCCCGGAGGGAGGAAAAAAACATATAAAAAGAGGAGCCAAAGGGCCAGGTCACCTCTCTATTCGCGTCTTTGGGTCGGCATGCCCTCACGCCTCAAGGATGTATTTTCCTGCTATTTTCTAAACAAAATTGAGCTGTAACACAGAGTAGTAACACTGACCTGTCTAAGAGCTATAACATGGTCTGAGATCTGAGAGCTATAACACCATCTATCCAAGACCCGAGAGCTATAACCCTGTCTGTCTGAGAGCTATGACACACCGAGGCCTCTAACACCCATCGCTTCAAATTTGTGAAGACAGAACCAAGGAGAATACACTCACCTGACATTAAAAAATATACTGTCTTAAAGATACTTTCAGATAAGCACAGAGGGACTTCCTTCCCTGGTGGTCCAGTGATTAGGACACCACGCTTTCACTGCAAGAGGCATGGGTTCCCCGGGTCAGGGTTCTAAGATCCCACAGGCTGTGTGAGTGGCCCAAACACAAAAGAAACAGAAATAAAACACATCTCTCTGGGTCAACCCCATGCACCAACCCCAAGCATGCTGTATCCTGCATCAGACATAGACTGGTGATTCAATTCTTACATGATAGTATACATGTTAGAATGCCATTCTCCCAAATCATCCCACCCTCTCCCTCTCCCTCTGAGTCCAAAAGTCCGTTATACACATCTGTGTCTTTTTTGCTGTCTTGCATACAGGGTCGTCATTGCCATCTTTCTAAAGATGTTTGGGAACGCATGTAAGAATTAAAGAGTTTAAAATTTAAAAAATTTAAAAAATTTAAAAAAAGAAATAAAACACAGAAAACTTGATTCAGAAAATAGAATGTCTAGTTCTATATCATAAACACAAGTCCAGATTTTATACACCTACAGCTGGACTGTAAAACGGCGGGGCTGTTCTTACTCAAATAGGAAATTCCCAAAGCTGGCTTTGCTGTGTTGGAATCTAACAGTTGCTTACATATAACCCTTTCTCCCCAGGAAGCTTCTGCCTTTTCTTGGCTTTACCAAGGTGTCTGGCTTCTCTTTACTACAACTGTCTTGAGGGGAAGCATCCTTATTCCAAGTGATGGATAGTGAATTCTTCTTTAGCCCTGGTATCTAGTGATATACCTCTGGCCTCTTTCTGTTCCTGTTTCCTTGTCCCATTAGGTCCCTAGACAGCCATATACACTGTCTTTTTACAAGACAAAAGACCTATGTCTGATGCATGAGAACACCCATGCATATTTAGTTTATCAAGGTCTGAGAGAACACTCTGTTCCTAGCACACATTGTTCTCCATTCACAATCACTGATGCAGTTAGCACTATCTTCCACTCTGTATTTCAGTGGTGGGGGATTGGACCTTCAGTCACAGTCCTCTTTATTTTTCACAGATGCAAAAAAGATTCCAGCCTCTCTGTCTCTCACCTAAGGGAACTATTTCAAAACTTGCTAAGTGCTCTGTGTGAAACCTCTTTCAGCAGGTTTGACATTAGATTAGCATAATCCTCCTCATTTCCCAAAGGGAAGATGGAGATTCACACACATGGCATGACAACTGTTTTCTTTGTGTCTTCCCTTCTGATTGCCTGGTATGTATGTCATATATCTGATTTATCAACACATTGTGGAAGAAATTCTTTCTTGTTCCTATTCTTCTTTAAAGGAGAAGTTTTACCCCACACTCATTTTGAAATCCTATTCTAAGGCCCTACAGTCAATGGAATCCAGGAGAATCTCATTCCAACAGTTTCCATTTGTTTCTAGAAGAGGAGTTTGTAAAGTACAAGAGGAATTATTTATCCCAGATAAACTGCTACAGCTATGATCTTGTAATTGGAATATTAAAAGTATATATGAAGAATAATTTCCAATCTAAATGTTGATGAAGAGAGAAATATAAGCCAAAATAAATACAGAAAGAGGAATGTTCCAGACAGAGTGCAGAATACAGTTGTAGAAGGAGATTGTGAAGAGTATTACATTACATCAATGAGAACTCAGGGCAGGAAATAAATCCACTCAACTATTTAAAGCAAGAAGAATTTTAATAAAGGAATTAGGTGCCTTTGAGATAACAGAAAGGATTGAAGAAACAAATTCTAGATTGATATCTTGGAATTATTTCCATAATCTCAAGTTGATGCATTAAAGATGATGTCCTATTTGAAGCCAAGTCTGGATTTAGGTCAGGAATAAGAAGTCATTGCCTCTACAATTGTCAGGAAATTGGAGAATGGGAATATATAGATTATTTAAGTCTTATTAAGAATCCAGGAATACATAGAATAAATATTGGAAAAATCAACACCCCAATAAAACCCATCATATATATGAACTTTCATACAAGATAAAAAGGGCTTCCCTAGTAATTCAGTTGGTGAAGAATCTGCCTCTAATGCAGGAGATCCAGGTTCAATCCCTTGGTCAGGAAGATCCCCTGGAGAAGGAATGGCAAACCACTTCAGTATTTTTGCCTGGAGAATCCCATGGACTGAGGAAGCTGGTGGGCTACAGTCCATAGGGTCACAAGAACTGGACATGGCTTGGTGACTAAACCACCACCACAAGATGAAAACAACCAAAGCCTGTACCACTACCCTTCTGTTTTCAAGGTCTCACAGGAGCATATCTAATAAAAGGTATGTATCTAATATCTAGAAACCAATTACAAGGTGTTCTGAGAAATGTAATTTTACAGAGATTAAAGAAATTGCAGGGCAAATTTAGGGATCTATTGAAGAGAAACATTTTGTTTTGGTCTTGTTTTGCTTTGTGTTGTAGGCAAGATGGTGTCTCCCCAAAACTGATGTTCCCAATGGCCAGTAATTCAGAATGTATGCATATTGGAGACAAAGTCTTTAGAGGAGTGATTAAGCTAAAAAAAAAAAAAAAAAAAAAAAAAGCCCTTAAGGAAGGACCTTACATCAATGCCACTGGTGACCTTATAAGAAGAAGAAGAGATAGCAGGGACATGTATGTACAGAGGGATGATCATATGAAGATGTAGCAAGAGGGAAGCCATTTGAAAGGCAAGGAAAGATACCTCAGAGGAAACCAACCCTGCTGGCGTCTTGGACTTTAGTTTACAGAACTATGAAAAAAAAAAAAAAATGACTGTATGCAGTTTAAGCTACAGATTCTATAGCATTTTGTTATAGCACCTCTAGCAAAGTAATACTGTATGTTGAGTTGTTTAGATTGGGTGTTTCACTGTATAAGACATTCACCAAAAGTTTAAATATTCTTGAAACAAATAGGCTTTCAGGTTGAGGCAACTATACTAGTAAAAATAGCTATACTTGGCAATCGATGTACAACTAATTCTTCATGGCTATGTCCAACATATATTCTACAGTGAGTGTAAATCAATTCAGTGGTTTTATTATAATGCAGATTTCATTTTCTTTTAAAAATTTTCTTTGATGTGTAAGAATGAGAAGTAGAGATATTAATATGTAAGAGAAGTATTTGCAATATATTTAGCCATGTGTAGCTAAACTTGACTTCCAGGCTTATTATATATAGTTCTACATTAAAACATAGCAGGCACAACCAGTAGATATTGCTATATGGGAGAGAATCAGTTACGAGAATGGAATATTCCTTGTAAGTAATTTCCTTATCTGATTATCGTTTGCTTGAATGTGCTGAATTTCACGTTCTTTTATTAGAGTCATAGGCTAGTTAATTATTTATAATTTTCCCCTGAAAAATTGTGATTAAGTCATTTTATCTAATTCCATTCGTAAAGTGGCCAATATGCAATTAATTGTGATTAGTGATGGATAAATCCATTTTGTTTTCCTTTGAGTCCTATCTACTCTGTGGCTGAAATTAAAAAGAACCAGAACGGCACTTAGAGGATGTGAAACATAGATTTACATATTCTATTTGTATGACAATGTGAATTCAAATACTATTATTATGGTATAAATCAAATAAATGTTTTGTAATCATGAGACTTGATTGTGAATGGTCTATATGTGTTTCTCTAACCCAAAAATGTTACTGAGTTCCCTAAGAAACAAGCCCTGGGCAGCTATCTGAGTGATGAGTATATAGGTTTAAGCCTACATGTAGGTTCAAGAATGGAATGTCAGTCCAGATAGGAAAAACACAATGTTACAGTCAATAAAACATGGTAGGCGTTCACCACATAAAAATGAATACATAATTATATAGCTAAATGGTTCAAGCCAAGTATAAGATGAATTTCATTCAAGAAAACAGAGAATAAGTATTTCATGGGATATGCAGATGATACCACCCTTCTGGCAGAAAGTGAAGAGGAACTAAAAAGCCTCTTGATGAAAGTAAAAGAGGAGAGAGAAAAAGTTGGCTTAAAGCTCAACATTCAGAAAAGGAAGATCATGGCATTCGGTCCCATCACTTCGTGGGAAATAGATGGGGAAACAGTAGAAACAGTGTCAGACTTTATTTTTTGGGGCTCCAAGATCACTGCAGATGGTGACTGCAGCCATGAAATTAAAAGACGCTTACTCCTTGGAAGAAAAGTTATGACCAACCTAGATAGCATATTCAAAAACAGGGATATTACTTTGCCGACTAAGGTCCGCCTAGTCAAGGCTATAGTTTTTCCTGTGGTCATGTATGGATGTGAGGTTTGGACTGTGAAGAAGGCTGAGCGCCGAAGAATTGATGCTTTTGAACTGTGGTGTTGGAGAAGACTCTTGAGAGTCCCTTGGACTGCAAGGAGATCCAACCAGTCCATTCTGAAGGAGATCAACCCTGGGATTTCTTTGGAATCAATGATGCTAAAGCTGAAGCTCCAGTACTTTGGCCACCTCATGGAGAGAGTTGACTCATTGGAAAAGAGTCTGATGCTGGGAGGGATTGGGGGCAGGAGGAGAAGGGGATGACAGAGGATGAGATGGCTGGATGGCATCACGGACTCGATGGACGTGAGTCTGAGTGAATTCCGGGAGATGGTGATGGACCGGGAGGCCTGGTGTGCTGCAATTCATGGGGTCACAAGGAGTCGGACATGACTGAGCAACTGAACTGAACTGAACTGAACTGAACTGAACTGAACTGTGGTAGCTATTAGTACTGTCCAGTTTGACAGAATTTTATTCACAGGATACTCAAGAACTCAAATAAGTTGTTCTTGCAACAAAAATGAATTATACATTTAGAATCCAATGCTTTGAAATTATGCTATAAAGCAAACATACAGCAATTGGGGAACTAACTGGAAAAGTACCAGGGCAGGATCATCTATAAGACTCACTTAATGCACACATTGAAAAGGCCTTGCTTAGGTTGAGAATTGATTTCAACAATAAAAGTTATGAGTACACATTTAATGGAATAGAAATGTTTCTACAAAATTTGAATTAATTCTACTTGACATGGGTTATTTTCATTAACTCTAAGCAAGAATTATGATGAAAAAGGAGTTTGTAACATTTTTCCTCTACAAGATGGACATATAGCATTCATTCCTTGAATAACTCATTTGATTCAGAAAAATCCTCAATAGGCTTCCATCTGGATTTTGGTTATTTTTTACTCCAAGGCACAAGAGAAACTTTTTCTTTAAAACACTAAATGTAGGTATATTTTAAAATTCTTGTTTATATTCAGGTCTTTCAATATTTTGCTTTAACCTTTAGCTACAAAGAATATGAATGAGAATTTAATCTATGCAATAGTATGAATTGGTGACAGTTGTCCTATATTTTCTCCCTTTGCTTTAGAAAGTAATATACTTTACAAATTTTCTAGCACAGAAGGAAACATTAGAGTGAGTCACATACTATTTACTTGTATTTCATAATGTCCCTCCAATTTTAGTGACTGATAGCTTAAAGCAAGATATATGTAATTAACCTGGGTAGAAAAGTCCCTACACAGCTTCTGGGTTTGCTTTCGTCAGTGGCATCTGCTTTCCAATCACTTTCTGAACACCATGAGTGAGTAGTGTGGCTACCTACCATTTATTGTTGCATAAAATTTTTCATAGGGATTTTCCTTTGATCCTTCCATAACAGCTAAGGATTCTTTTAAGTGGGTTCATTGCACTACATGCCTTTATCACAGTAACTCTCATAATATTAAAAAAAATAATAATAATAAGTGGCCCAGCTCTTTTCCCTCATCTTCTTAGATCATATTGGTTAAATCCATTGCATGCTCAGTTGCTTCAGTCGTTTCTGATTCTTTACGACCCTGTAGATTGTAGTTCATCAGTCTCCTCTGTTCATGGGAATCTCCAGGCAAGAATACTGGAGTGGATTGCCATGCCCTCCTACAGGGGATTTTCCTGTCCCAGGGATCTAACCTGCATGTCTTGTCTGCTACATTGCAAGCAGGTTTTTACTACTAGCACCACCTGAGAAGCCAAAAATAAATCCACTGGTATATGCCAATTTCTGAGTGTAGATTTATACACATTGTTTTAGATAATTTCCAAAAGACTTTAATATTTATGCTGTTGTCATCATATTTCTAATGATGATGATATAAAGATTTTAAATAACTTATCCAAGTTACAGGATTTTTTTGTAGAAGAGGATGTTAACTAATGTAGCTTTTTTGTAGCTTTGAAATTCCTAGCTGTATCTATGAAATTCCTATGTCTCTTTCCTTTAACAGTAGACAACTAATATAAGTTGAATTCAGTAAATGTTTTATAAATATTAGTGAAACAAACAAAAAAGAATACTAATTTTAGATGTCTAGTCTCATTAGTGACAATAAATTCACTGTATGCCATTACTTAATAAATCTATCTAAATCCATTGCATATTTGTCTAAAATATTGAAATCTAAACAAGTTGAAAAATATATTAGAGTGTTTTGAGTCAACTATTTATCCAGTGTCAAGAGATTTACCTAACTTGATCTTTTTCACATGGAGATATTAGTTCACATTGTCACTTCTGTGCAAAGTATATTTCTAAACACTCTTATGACTTTCCAATATTTTCTTATCTATTTTTTGATTATTTGTTTTATTGCTATTTATGTATGGTTACTTTTATCAGAGTGAAATACCCATGATATTAAAGATCAGTTCTACTGAGTAACTCAAGACTTAAATAATGCCTGTAACTATAGCTACTTAATATCTGTTAATGAGTTAATTGAGAAGGGTTCCCTTAATTGTATGTTGATAAAAATATTTGAAAAAGAAACAGGTATTATTACTATTGTTATCTCATTCATTATATAACAATAAAATTACATTTTATTATATCATTATTGACATGTAAAATAATGATAGTAATAATAATATTGAATGCCTACTATATGTAAGTTTTTACACAGACTTGGTTATAGATGGATATTATGTATATATAATGTAATCCTGTAAGTATTAGTTTGTAGATTTTAGAATAAGGAAACCAATTTTCAGAGTATGATTAACTAGCACAAGGCACACGGATATCCATGATTTATACTTTACCGACTTTGCTACCTTCCTACAGTGTAAATGACCCAGGTTCAATCCCTGGGTCAGGAAGATCTCCTGGAGAAGGAAATGGTAACCCACTCCAGTATTCTTGGCTGGAAAATCCCATGGATCGAGAAGCCTGGTAAGCTACAGGCCATGGGGTCGTAAAGAGTCAGACATGACTGAGCGACTTCATTTTTACTTTCAATTTACAATATAAACAAATCCATGTGGAATCTTTTCATTTTCTTTATGTATTTTAGGTCATTTAAGTAAATCTTAATTAGTTTCTTGGCCATGTAATCCTGTTGCCTAATTCCATCCCTTAACTCCATTTTGGCTGAAGTTATTTATTTGCATATAGAGGACTCTTTTACTTCTACATTTGAGTCAACCAGAAGAGTTATACATAGAAATTAATGTTAAGAGTTTCATACTGACTTTTGTAATGACTTCAGTACTGTAATTTTTCCTAACATTTGACCTAGTCATGGATGGGAATCCATGAGTATTTGGATAGAGTCTATTGATATGTTGTTGTTGTTGTTCAATCATTCAGTTGTGTTTGACTGTTTATGATTCCATAGACTGCAGCATGCCAGGCTTCCCTGTCCTTGACCATCTCCCAGAGCTTGGTCAAAGTCATGTCCATTGACTTAGTGATGGCATACAACCATCTCATCCACTGTCATCTCCTTCTCCTGCCTTTAATCTTTACCAGCATCAGGGTCTTTCCCATTAAGTCAGCTCTTTGCATCAGGTAGCCAAAGTATCGGAGCTTCAGCATCAGTCCTTTCAATGAATATTCAGGGCTGATTTCCTTTAGGATTGACTGGTTTGATCTCCTTGCTGTCCAAGTGACACTCAAGAGTCTTATTTTGCACCACCATTTGAAAGCATCAAGTCTTCAGTGCTCAGCCCTCTTTATGGTACAGCTCTCACATCTACACATGACTACTGGGAAAACCATAACTTTGACTATATGTACCTTGATAGCAAAGTAGTGTCTCTGCTTTTTAATCTGCTGTCTAGGTTTGTTACAGTTTTTCTTCCAAGGAGTAAGCATCTTTTAATTATATGGCTGCAGTCACCATCTGCAGTGATTTTGGAGTCCAAGAAAACAAAGTCTCTCACTGTTGCCCTTGTTTCCCCATCTGTTTGTCATGAAGTGATGGGACCCAATACCATGATCTTAGTTTTTTGAATGTTTAGTCTATTGATAAAAGGCAAATAAAATACAAGTGGGGATTTTAGATGTATGAAAGTCAGGAGACCAAATAGAAGTAAAGCTTGGTCAGAATGTGAGGAAAAAGAATAGAATGTGAAAAAAAAAAAAAAAAATTCGTGCTGGATTGGATTGCCTAGTTACCATAGGATAAAATTGGCCTCAAATTCTGCATCATAATCAGCTGCATAGACCCCATTCAGTGAACCCTCACTGGGAGTGTCAGAGAGGTTTGGGAATAAGAGTCATTCAAGAGCTCACCAAAATCATTCTTGTGTACATAAATAACAAATTTGGACATAATTTTTAAAAGGGCTTTATATTTTTTAAGAATGAAATTTTTTTGTTACTATTCATTGATAATTTTGCCTTCAAATGGAAATCATTCCAGCTTATCATAATTAGACATCGTCTCCATTCAGTTGTGGAGAAGGCAATGGCACCCCACTCCAGTACTCTTGCCTGGAAAATCCCATGGACGGAGGAGCCTGGTAGGCTGCAGTCCATGGGGTCACTAGGAGTTGGACATGACTGAGCGACTTCGCTTTCATTTTTCACTTTCATGCATTGGAGAAGGAAATGGCAACCCACTCCAGTGTTCTTGCCTGGAGAATCCCAGGGACAGGAGAGCCTGATGGGCTGCCATCTATGGGGTCGGATATGACTGAAACAACTTAGCAGCAGGAGCAGCCAGTACTCTTGCCTGGAAAATGCCATGGATGGAGGAGCCTCATGGGCTGCCATCTATGGGGTCCCACAGAGTTGGGCATGACTAAAGCAACTTATTTGCAGCAACAGCAGCACCCATTCAGTGGAACGAAATGTGTTAACTCCTAGAGTTAAACAGGGTGGTGTTATCTCTGATCCTAATGCATTAGGTGAGACCATGCACAGATAGACAGGATTTTCTTGGTTTTGTTTACAATATCCTTCTTTTACATAGCTTCTATAAAAAGGAAAGTCTATCATCTATCTATCTATCTATCTATCTATCTATCTATCTATCTCAGTATCATCTAAGGCTTTAAAATATGGACAGACCAACCTGAATTTTAATCTTAGTTTTAGAAAACATTGTTTAGTTGCTAAGTCATGTCTGACTCTTTTATAACCCCATGGACTATAGCCTGCTAGGCTCCTCCGTCCATGTGATTTTCCAGAAGAGAAGACAAGAATACTAGAGTCGGCTGCTATTTCCTTGTCCAGGGGATCTTCCCAATCAAGGGATCAAATCTGCATCTTCTGGTTGGCAGGTGGATTTTTTTTACCACTGAGCTACCTGGGATCAAATGACTCGATTTTTCTTAGCCTCATTTTTTTTTAATGAATTTTTATAAATGCTACTTCAGAAAAAAATTTAAGGGGTTGAAATAAGATGATGCATGTAAAAAGCAGCCCAGTGACTAGAACTATTTTATACTCAATAATGGTATCCATTGTAGAAACTATAAATTAAAGAGGGAAATTTACAGCAATTATGCATTTAAATTGTAATAATAATTCTTAACTTTTTACTGAACACTTACTATATGCCTGATTTTAATCTAAAACTGCTTTACACACAATAATGTATTTATCTTCACAATAACCCTAAAATGTAGATACTTCTGTTACTTCCATGATTCAAATGAATAAACCTAAGCACAGAAGTGTGACAAGACCTCACATCTACTAAGTGGTGAAGACAGGTAAAAAAGGAGGCTGTTTAGCTCCAGAGCTTATAGACCAGTGTACGAGAAAGCAAATTCTTACACTGTACATTGAAGTTGGTAGTGAAATTTGTAAAATGGGAGAAAGTGAACTTGTTTGCAGGAAACAGAAAGCCACTTCAGTATTCTCACCTGGAAGATTCCCTAGACAGAGGAGCCTGGTAGCCTACAGTCCAGAAGGTTGAAAAGAGCAACACAATTGAGCAACTGAACATGCATATACACCTTGAATTTGGTAGTGAAACTTGCAAAAAGGGAGAAAGTGAGCTTATAAACACAAATACATGAGAAAATTTAAGTGCAGGGGTGACTTTGGTCTGGTTATAAAGAAAGTGGAGATAAGGCTATAAAATATTTAAGACATCACAACATTATAAGTGCTATGCATCAAGGGTACACATGGATGATATATGTAGGGGACAAAAAAATCACACCATAGATAAATTTACATCCAGACCTCTCCTGGTTATGACGACTACAATTTGTTTTTTTAATGTGTAGATGTAGAAGCTACATGACAATGGAATTTTTATTAAATAACTTTTATATTACACTATCTGTTTGTACTCATTCCCACATCCCAAGTATATGGATATCTTCCAAAAAATATAAATAGACATGTGAATAACTTTAATGCAATACATTTCAAGATAGCTAACTTCACCAAATATTCTTTCTTAAATTTGATCTGCCCAAGTATAGTCATGACACTGGCTGAATCTTCTTCATTTCAGTTCAGTTCAGCTGCTAAGTCGTGTCTGACTCTTTGCGACCCCATGAACAGCAGCATGCCAGGCCTCCCTGTCCATCACCAACTCCCGGACTTTACCCAAACTCATGTCCATCAAGTTGGTGATGCCATTCAGCCATCTCATCCTCTGTCATCCCCTTCTCCTGCCCCCAATCCCTTCCAGCATCAGAGTCTTTTCCAATGAGTCAGCTCTTCTCATGAGGTGTCCAAAGTGCTGGAGTTTCAGCTTCAGCATAATTCCCTCCAAAGAAATCCCATTCTGATCTCTTTCAGAATGGACAGGTTGGATCTCCTTGCAGTCCAAGCGACTCTCAAGAGTCTTCTCCAACACCACAGTTGCATCAACACAAAAGCATCAATTCTTCAGTGCTCAGCTTTCTTCACAGTCCAACTCTTACAACCATACCTGACCACTGGAAAAATCATAGTCTTGATTAAATGGACTGTTGTTGGTAAAGTAATGTCTCTGCTTTTCAATATGCTATCTAGGTTGGTCATAACTTTTCTTCCAAGGAGTAAGTGGCTTTTAACTTCATGGCTGCCAAAGAATTGATGCTTTTGAAGCGTAGTGTTGGAGAAGACTCTTGAGACTCCCTTGGACTTCAAGGAGATCCAACCACCTGGGATTTCTTTGGAAGGAATGATGCTGAAGCTGAAACTCCAGTACTTTGGCCACCTCATGAGAAGAGTTAACTCATTGGAAAAGACTCTGTTGCTGGGAGGGACTGTGGGCAGGAGGAGAAGGGGACGACCGAGGATGAGATGGCTGGATGGCATCATGGACTCGATGGACGTGAGTCTGAGTGAACTCCCGGAGATGGTGATGAACAGGGAGGCCTGGCGTGCTGTGATTCATGTGGTCGCAAACAGTCGGACACTACTGAGGGAATGAACTGAACTGAACTGAACTGAATCACCATCTGCAGTGATTTTGGAGCCCAAAAAATAAAGTCTGACACTGTTTCTACTGTTTCCCCATCTATTTCCCATGAAGTGATGGGACCAGATGCCATGATCTTCGTTTTCTGAATGTTGAGCTTTAAGCCAACTTTTTCACTCTCTACTTTCACTTTCATCAAGAGGCTTTTTAGTTCCTCTTCACTTTCTGCCATAAGGGTGGTGTCATCTGCATATCTGAGGTTATTGATGTTTCTCCTGGCAATCTTCATTCCAGCTTGTGCTTCTTCCAGCCCAGCCTTTCTCATGATGTACTCTGCATATAAGTTAAATAAGCAGAGTGACAATATACAGCCTTGATGTCCTCCTTTTCCAATTTGGAACCAGTCTGTTGTTCCATATCCAGTTCTAACTGTTCCATGTCCAGTTCTAACTTTTTCACTTACTCTTATACAATTATTCTTCTAACACCATTCCTAATCTTACTGTGGTTTATTTTTTCTCTGTGAAAAAAATCACATTGGGGTATCAAAGTAATGAAGGATTATAAATGTTGGTATTGTTCTCATAAAAATGAATGAGCCTATAGACAAGGTAACAAATCCTTTAGTAACTCAAATGTTTACAGTTCTTTGCTTTCAAAAAATTGAAGGGGAATCTAATCAGTTTATCAGCTGATGTGTCATAAAGTGATGCCTAATGATAAATCACTATGTGATTTTCACCTGTAACTCTAAAAATAATTCAAAGTCTGTATTATTTGGCAAAAGCCAAATATTTTTATTTTATATTTACTTCATTTTTTTTCTAAGATCCCTTTCTCACAAAATGTGATAGATACAACAATTGAAATTTTATTCTGGAGCCAGATAGTTTGGGCTTGAATTCTAGCTTTACCAATTACCAGATGTGTGATTTTGTGTAAAAATTGTGTATTACACTTTACCCCTCTATGCCTTACTTTCTGGAGAAGGCAATGGCGACCCACTCTGGTATTCTTGCTTGGAAAATCCCATGGATGGAGGAGTCTGGTAGGCTGCATTCCATGGGGTCGAGAAGAGTTGGACACGACTTAGTGATTTGAATTCCACTTTCACCTTCATACATTGGAGAAGGAAATGGCAACCCCCTCCAGTGTTCTTGCCTCTAGAGTTCCAGGGACAGGGGAGCCCGGTGGGCTGCCATCTATGGGGTCACACAGAGTTGGACACAACTGAAGTGACTTAGCAGCAGCAGCCTTACTTTTCTCTGAAAAAGAGATAATAACAGTACTCATCTTGTGGATGTGTTTTGAAAAAGAACGAAGTTTACATATCTAGAATATGCAGATTACTCTTTGGGAAATACTAAGACCCAAATGCTTTTCCAGTAGTCATGTATGGATGTGAGAAAGCTGAGCACCAAAGAATTGATGCTTTTGAACTGTGGTGTTGGAGAAGACTCTTGAGAGTCCCTTGGGCTGCAGGAAGATCCAACCAGTCCATTCTAAAGATAAGTCCTGGGTGTTCTCTGGAAGGACTGATTCTAAAGCTGAAACTCCAATACTCTGGCCACCTCATGTGAAGATTTGACTCATTGGAAAAGACTCTGATGCTGGGAGGGATTATGGGCAGGAGGAGAAGGGGACGACAGAAGATGAGATGACTGGATGGCATTACTGACTCGATGGACGTGAGTCTGAGTGAACTCCGGGAGTTGGTGATGGACAGGGAGGCCTGGCGTCCTGCAATTCGTGGGGTCGCAAAGAGTTGGACACGACTGAGTGACTGTACTGAACTGAACTGAAGATCTAAATGCAGCTTTCCAGGTAGCTCAGCTGGTAAAGAATCTGCCTGCAATGCAGGAGACCCTGGTTTGATTTCTGGATGGGGAAGTTCCACTGGAGATGGGATAGGCTACCCACTCCAGTATTCTTGAGTTTCCCTGCTGGCTTAGACTGTAAAGAATCTGCCTGCAATGTGGGAGGCCTGGGTTTGATCCCTGGTTTGGAAAGATACCCTAGAGGAGAGCATGGCAACCCATTCCAGTATTTTTGCCTAGAGGATCCCCATAGACAGAGGAACCTGGCAGGCTACAGTCTATAAGGTCACAAAGAGATGGATACGACTGAGTGACTAAGCACAACACAGCACACCAAGACCTAAATAAGGGTTAGCTACTTTTATTATCATTGCAATTATCACTATAATTATTTGTATATGTCAGGTTTATAAAGCTCTTTGCTTTGCAGAATAGCCTGAGAATGATTTTGCTGGTCTTTGCATTAATTTCATTCCCGTTGGGAATTAGGTCACCTACATAATAACCTTCTTAAGGCATGGTCCTCTACGAATTTCAGTTATGTAACTTAGATTTCTAAGTAGGAAAACAATTGTACGTAATAGCTATTAAACTAATGATAAAAGCCAGTGAATACTCAGATAATTTTAATGTAATTTTCTTCAAAATCCTATTCTTTATTTACTTGAACTTTCATCTATGTGAAAACAAGTGTTCCATCATTAAGTTATTTTGAAGGCTGAATTTAATAATACGGAAAGAAGATTCTTTAGGAAAGAACTGTTGGATACATCCATACTCTTCAATGTATGTATTTAACCAATTAAACATACACTAAAGAGTATGGATGTATCCGAAGTCCTAGAAATGGAATAACAAAAGGAGTATAATTGAGAAAGAATATGTAAAGTGCTTGCATGTCAAAACTTAAAGATACAGCATGCCTCAAGGAAGATGGAAGACCCAGAGTGCTGCAAGACATGGCACAGCCGAATAAATAAAAACATTTTTTTAATCTAAGAAAAATAAATAATTTGAAATTAATAAATAATTAGCTATTCATCAGGTCAGTCATGGATGTTGGCAATTGATGAAATACATTATAGAACAAAACAAAGGATATTTTTGTATTGGTGGTTCACTTAGCCTCTCTAATCCAACAGAGTTCACATTTATGTGATCATGAAGTCTCTGAAGGCATCAGGGATTGATTACAAAGGGAATCTTGAGCTCACCAAGGTACTTAGAAGGTTCTTATGAGTTATTTCCCTCCTTTTGTCCTTCATGATCCATGAATGACATGTCTAATAAATCATCTTGAATAACTGTAATTACATTATACAACAGGTTTCAAACAAATTTAATCTTGAATAAAAATAAATACATATACTTTGGTCTTCATTCTGGACTCAGTGATTCTAAAGGATAATGCCTGAAAATGTTATCCTTTGAATGCCATTTCTTGGTCCTTAAGACTAAACAGAATGTGCTGTATGTGTCAAACTGTTTGCAGTGTTCAAAAAGCATGTCACACACACACACACCCACCCCACATGTGTACATGCATGCCCTTTTTTCCTTGAATATACTCTTGTCATTAGATACAATTTTAATTAAAAATAAAATCCTTTCCCTCAAGCTGGTCAGTTGCTTCAGTTCAGTCACTCAGTTGTGTCCAACTCTTTGCAACCCCATGAATTGCAGCACATCAGGCCTCCCTGTCCATCACCAACTCCCAGAGTTCACTCAAACTCATGTCCATTGAGTCGGTGATGCCATCCAGCTATCTCATCTTCTGTTGTCCCCTTCTCCTCCTGCCTCCAACCCCTTCCAGCATCAGAGTCTTTTTCAATGAGTCAACTCTTCACATGAGGTGGCCAAAGTACTGGAGTTTCAGCTTCAGCATCATTCTTTCCAAAGACCACCCAGGACTGCTCTGCTTTAGAGTGGACTGGTTGGATCTCCTTGTAGTCCAAGGGACTCTCAAGAGTCTTCTCCAATACCACAGTTCAAAAGCATCAATTCTTTGGTGCTCAGATTTCTCCACAGTTCAACTCTCACATACATACATGCATACTGGAAAAATCATAGCCTTGACTAGATGGACCTTTGTTGGCAAAGTAACGGCTCTGCTTTTGAATATGCCGTGTAGGTTGGTCATAACTTTCCTTCCAAGGAGTAAGTGTCTTTTACTTTTATGGTCAGTTGCTTAGAAATTGTTAATTTTTCTAGTGAATATTCACTGTGCTCATTGTTAATTTTATTTAACTATATGGTAAGGATATTTTGGGCTTCCCTGGTGGCTCAGACAGTAAAGAATCCACCTGCAATGCAGGAAACCTGGGTTAGATCCTTGGGTTGAAATAATTCCCTGGAGGAGGGAACAGCAACCCACTCCAGCATTCTTGCCTGGAGGCTCCCCATGGACAATGGAGGCTGGTGTTCTATAGTCCATGGGGTCCCAAAGAGTCAGACATGATTAAGCAACTAAGCTCACAGCACAAGGAGGTGAATATTTGGATCCCCTTTAAAATGGCATTCTGCCTCATTGAAGAACATTAGAAGCCATAAAACTTTTTGTTTCCTCTGAATCTACAAAAAAGATTTTTGCTTGGATTAATATCAATTTCACTGAAATATTTAGTGTTAAGTGATGAGATTTTTCAATAGTTAGAGTCATGAAAGCACAATTTAATGAAATGCTGAACAATTCCTACATGATTACTAAGGGTTTGTAATGGACCATACTGGATCAATCTCCACTTGGACATTAGCAGTAGTTTATCTATAGAATTCACATACACTATTAACTGTAAAAGAAACCTGAGTGAAGATTCATAACACTTTTACAGAAAGTAATCTCCAAAGAAAATATGATCAAATACTAGAGTTAGTATTTTGTTTGTGGAGCCTGAAATAGAAATATTTAAATGAAACTTTTAACAGAGCCAGGAGCTCACCATTCTTTCTTATTTCTTTTCTTGATCCAGAACCCACATTTCTTTTAATATACAATCTGGCCCTAAGCTATTATGAGCCTTCTGTTCAAAACCACACAACTCTGGAACCAAAACAAATAGTTTTTCTTCTTATGTAATGAATTACCTGGAGCATTTACTAAAGTACATATTCTTAAGAATTATGAGCAGATAATACATTTCATTTGACCTCAGGTGCAATTCAGAAATCATCAGTTGTGTGTGTGTGTGTGTGTGTGTGTGACTGTGCTGTGTGGCAGCATGCAAGATCTCAGCTCCCAGACCAGGGATTGAACTCTTGTCCTCTGCAGAGGAAGCATGGAATCTTAACAATTGGACCACTAGGGAAGTCTCCAGAAAGCATTTTAAAATTATTCCATCATGAGATGCTGAAATAGATGGTCCATGGAACATTTTTGATAAAATATTCTTCCAGACTAAATAGTATGATTAAGACACTCATGCTACTTAGAGCTACTTAATAAAGAGCATGATGTATAAAACTTTCTAAGTATTTGTTGATCTAATGAATGGATTTATTCACATCTTATATTTAAAAATGCTATGGTTCCCAAGTTAATTAGAGAATGTAAATTCTAATACTTTTATAAAACCTTTAAGTTGGTCTTGGAAAAAACTATCAACAATTCTCTTTATAGTATTATCCTTAAACACAAACATCACTTGTAACTCTTAATGAAGAATAAAATTGGGCTTGCTTATAACTTCAGAAAGCCTGGCGATATGTACACAGGCTTCAGATGATGGGGGGCAGGTAAGAAAAATTCTGTCATAACAATCTCAAGAATAGAAGAAAATCAATAGAGAAGTTCCATTCAGTTCAGTTCAGTCGCTCAGTCGTGTCCGACTGTTTGCTACCTCATGAATCGCAGAACGCCAGGCCTCCCTGTCCATCACCATCTCCCGGAGTTCACTCAGACTCACGTCCATCGAGTCAGTGATGCGATCCAGCCATCTCATCCTCTGTCGTCCCCTTCTCCTCCTGCCTCCAATCCCTCCCAGCATCAGAGTCTTTTCCAATGAGTCAACTCTTCTCATGAGGTGTCCAAAGTACTGGAGCTTCAGCTTTAGCATCATTCCTTCCAAAGGAATCTCAGGGTTGATCTCCTTCAGAATGGACTGGTTGGATCTTCTTGCAGTCCAAGGGACTCTAAAGAGTCTTCTCAAACACCACAGTTCAAAAGAATCAATTCTTCGGCACTCAGCCTTCTTCACAGTCCAACCCTCACATCCATACATGACCACAGGAAAAACCATAGCCTTGACTAGATGGACCTTAGTCGGCAATGTAATGTCTCTGCTTTGAATATGCTATCTAGGTTGGTCATAACTTTTCTTCCAAGGAGTAAGCGTCTTTTAATTTCATGGCTGCAATCACCATCTGCAGTGATTTTGGAGCCCCAAAAAATAAAGTCTGACACTGTTTCCACTGTTTCCCCTTAGGAAGCTTATATTTATATAAACTGAAATGTTTTGTCAACATTTTTGCAGCCAGAGATTTTTAAATGTCAAATAGCCATTCAAATGTATGATGAGATGATCTAGATGACAAATTTTAATATTTTCTATCCTCCAAGGGTATCATTTTCCAGATTAATTCTTTTTCTCCCACCAATGGCCTAAAAGATTTTAGCAATGAATTCTTAACTACAAAAAATGATTTTGTCTCTGAGAGATTAAAATGTCATAGCAAGAAAGTAAGATATAAAAGGTACTGGGGAAAAAATGCTCTGCTGTTCAAGTTCATCCATCTGGAATGCACTTCACATTTCAGTGACTGGATGAAATTGGATTTCTTTGACCACATGTATAAAACCAAGACTTGAGAGAGAGATGCCCTGCCTGTATCATATGACCTGCTCAATAAAGAGGTCATTAAGGACTTAAAGGAAAACTGTACATACTGCCTTCAACACAATGAGCTTTAACCTCATAAGGTAAACACATTGAGGTTACAACTTCATTACAGTAATTAAATAAATAGTACTAATTTGTTGGAAAAGAGGAGTTATGGAGTCAAATTAATACGTTCAGTATTACTTCAAAAATATACTAATAATACACTTTTTTTGTTTGTTTTTTGAACAGATGATGGAAGTAAAACACTAAAGACATTCGTCCCAATCTTTCAGATTTGTACATGAAATGGAGGATATTTTACCTGAATAAATCTTAAATTTTTTCAACCAAATCAACAATTACTGTAACAAACAACTTTATTTATTTCACTCAATTTATTTCACTCTCAGGTGTCTATAGCTCTTGCACTTATTTTGTAGCCTAATTCCATCTACTCTATAATAGAGGTCAGTGTTAAAAAATAATTATTAATTATCACAATTTTCAAAAATAAATGATCAGCATAGCTGTCACATTCTTTGTATTTTTGCCAGACCTTGACCAGATAAATAATTGCAAATATGTATATAAAAACTTATTAAAACCAAACAACTTAATATAGGCTACTTATATAATTAAAACTTAAAATATAGTCCAAATAGCAACAAACATTCTAAATCTCTAGCATTAATCAGCATGTTAGACTTCCCTGATAAGTCAGTTGCTAAAGAATCCACCAGCAAGGCAGGAAGCCCAGGCTTGATTCCTGGATCAAGAAGATCTACTGAGGAATGGATAGGCTACTCACTCCAGTATTCTTGGGCTTCCCTTGTAGTAAATATTCCCCCTGCAATGCTGGAGACCTGGGTTCGATTCCTGGGTTAGGAAGATCCCCTGGAGAAAAGAAAGGCAAACCACATTAGTATTCTGTCCTGAAGAATTCCATGTATTGTATAATCCATGGGGGTCACAAAGAGTCAGATATGAAGGAGCTACTTTCACTTTCAGTCATTGTGTTATGCCCCTAAAAGTGCTAACTAAAGTATAAAAAACTCTTAGGACAATGACTTTTTATTTATCTCATTAGGGACTGATTTCTTACAATATAGTGTACACTTTTTATTTGGGGTGGATGAGTTCATTTTCCTATTCTCTTTTAAAATCATGTGTTTTAATATTTCAGCTATGTTTGTGCCACTTCCCAATTATTAACTTAAAAAAATTTATATCAATTTTGGAATATACCTGGACAAACATGAACTAACTATATTGTTTGTGTTAAAAAACTCTTTCACAATAAATCAATTCCTATTTAAAGAAGTCCTCAACTTTCTAAAATAGGAACTGATTTACTGTGAAAGATTTCCAGTTAAAATTAATAAGAATAATCAGCAGTAGAGATATTCTAAACATTGTGCACATGCTTCCAAACTACAGTACAAATCTCAAACTAGAAATATTTCACACTATCCTTGTCCTAAAAATTAGAGTTTTACATTACTTCATTTAATCTTTTTAGTTATAATTCCAGCAGGAACTATAGCCTGTGCTGAGTATGGTCTTTCAATTCAGCCAGGCTCTGCTGGATTCACTCTTGGTAACCTGTGAGAAACTAGCACTTCATACAAATAAAAGAAATTAAATTTTCACTTAAACTCCCTTGAGTGCACAGAAACCACTTCCACCCTCCCCCCCACCCATTAAGCAAAAATTTGTGAGCTGACAGGTATATCACCCAGAACCTCAGATTCTTCAAAGACTGAGCTCACAAATTAAGGGACATTTAAAAAATTGTCATCTGAATATCAGAATATCTGATTTCATCAATGTTTGGCCATATAATTTAATGTAAATATCCTGGAGTGTCTATTCTGCTGTTGAAAACAACAAAATTACAAATTACAAAAAATAAAATCTGAACTACAGAATATATATATGAGTTGTCATTAATTTAAAAAAAAAAACAAAAAGAAATTTTGGATAAGTGAAAAACAAATTAAAAAATATTAAAAATAGCATTTTAGTGGTTTACTTTACATTATCACTAAAATTAAATTTATAGTATATTAATATCCAAAAAATTGATGCTTTTGAACTGTGATGTTGGAGAAGACTCTTGAGAGTCCCTTGGACAGCAAAGAGATCTAACCAGTCCATCCTAAAGGAAATCAATTCTGAATATTCATTGGAAGGAGTGATGTTGAAGCTGAAGTTCCAATACTTTGGCCACCTGATGTGAAGAGCTAACTCATTGGAAAAGACCTTGATGCTGGGAAAAATTTAAGGAGGGAGGTGAAGGGGGTGACAGAGGATGAGATGGTTGGATGGCATCACCAACTCAATGGACATGAGTTTGAGTTAACTCCAGGAATTGGTGATCGACAGGGAGGCCTGGCTTGCTGCAGTCCATGAGGTCTCAAAGAGTCAGACATGACTGAGCAACTGAACTGAACTGAACTATTATAGAGATGGTGTATGCGTGCCAAGTCACTTCAGTCATGTATGACTCTTTGTGACCCTATGGATTGTAGCCCACTGGGCTCCTCTGTCCATGGAATTCTCCAGGCAAGAATACTAGAGTGGGTTGCCACTCCTCCAAGAGATTTACCTGACCCAGAGACAGTACCTGTATTAAGTCCCCTGTTTTTGCAGATGGGTTCTTTACTGTTAGCACCACCTGGGATGCCCCTGTAGAGATGGTAGGATATTGAAAATTTGAAGAGCCTATACAGAAAACTCCCTCTGATAGCTGCTCATTAGAATTATCTGGGAACCTTCTAGAGCCATTCTACTGCTTCTAAAAGACATTTTATTCTGTAGCTTCTGGTAGACATTCTATTGATATCTGGTCTTGATCTTCAGAAATTTTGATTTGATTGGCCTTAGGGAACTGATTATTCATGGATTAAAAAAACTCCCAGGTTAAAGGGTAGAAAGTTTTAGTTATACAAGAAGGATAAATTCTGGGAATCTAATATGCAGCATGGTGCCTACAGTTAACAATACTGTACTATAAATTTAAAATCTGCTTAGAGGATAGATCTTAAGTGTTCTCACAACAGCTTAAAAAGAAATAAAGTGGTAACTGTGTGAGATGACAGGGATGTTAATTGTTTGAATGTGGTGATCATTTCACAATGTATGCAAATATCAAAATAATGAGTTGTATACCTTAATTATATATAATTCCGGTTTGTCAATTAAACCTCAATAAAGCTTAAAAAGGAGTGAAAATCTACCAGGTGATTTTAATTTATAGTCATTGTTGACAGCTGCAGTTTGGCATTAAACCAACTAAAACAAAGTATTCTAATAGTCATTCTTTGCAAACTGTATCACATTTCCACTTAAAATAATTATTATGCTTTGTTTTCTGACTGGAAACTTCCATAAAATATATTTTGGTTGCTTCTTTAAATATTATTACTATTACATTGATTATAAAATTATTTCAGTCTACAAAGAAGAAAAACACCTGAGAATTCCAAATATATCGAGGTATATATGCAGCAAAATATTTTTTTAAATTATTGTACATTGTTATTAAGCTTCTAAATGTGTATGCCCTATATTAAGATTTTCTTTATTGAAAATAAAACTGTAAAACAGAGCTGAAATTTGCAAATATAGTCAATAAACAATAGTCAATCAGAACTGTATTTATTATTAAGCACAATTGTAACAAGAATTCCCCCCTTGAATTCAGTAATATAACTGTTTATGCAGCCTACATTTACTACATTTACTAGATAACACAAAATTCCTATTTCACTCTGTATGTTAAATGTTACCAAAAAAAGTAGTTTTAGACAACAATATTGAAGCAAAGAGGCAAAATATATTTTTATAACTTTTTTTCCCAATTACATGTTCAGTTCATTTACATTTTCATTCCTAATAGTCCTGTATTCTGAATATGAAGACTGAATGCCTGTTACTTGAATATATTTAGTTCAATATCTTATCGTGGTGCATTTTACATTGAAATATCGTGATAATTAAAGTTTCAATGGATGATTTCTTAAATTTATTAACTATGTAATCATTTTATGTACACTTTAATTTACAACTGAAATTAGTAGCTTGTACCACTGTCGTTAAGAAAAATAGAAAAAAATAGTAGCAATTATAAACAGTATGAGTTGATGTAAGCATTTTTGTTAGCCCTGGAGCAGTTCTGATAGTTTTATTGTCTTAATCAACTTAGTCAACTCTGTTTATTGCTCTTTGGAGGTGGCAGTTTTGAACACATGCTGGGGTGTTAGCTCACTGCTGCCAAATTAAAAATGATAATTCTCATGCGTGAAATAACTGTATGGACTAATGACCAAATATCTTTATAATGAGAGCCAGTGTTGCAGTAGGTGGCCAAACAATTATACACCATAGCAAAATATATCCCTAAAGTAAAGAAAAAAGAAAAAGATACTCATGTTATAATTAAAGCAAAGACATTTGGAATATAGGAAAAAAATATTGATATGTATGTAGCTATTGATATCTATACATCAATAATTATATACATTGGAAATTTAATATTTTATTATAAATATTAAAAATAAGACCACTACCATAAATGTTTAATTTCACATGTGTTCATGGAATATGCATTTATTAGGCATGGAATATATATATACATATAAATATATATTTCATTTTCTCATAAAAAAAAGAAAATATGATTAGAGTTCATGACCTTGTAGTGTTGATAATCATATTTCACGAGATTTGCTTCTGGATAGTATCCTATTGAGAGCTTACAGTGTCAGATTTGTGATCTCGGAAATAGATGGGGAAACAGTGGAAACAGTGTCAGACTTTATTTTGGGGGGCTCCAAAATCACTGCAGATGGTGACTGCAGCCATGAAATAGGGTGTTGAGAAAAGGGAACCCTCCTACACTGTTGGTGGGAATGCAAACTAGTAGAGCCACTATGGAGAACAGTGTGGAGATTCCTTAAAAAATTGCAAATAGAACTGCCTTATGACCCAGCAATCCCACTGCTGGGCATACACACCAAGGAAACCAGAATTGAAAGAGACACATGTACCCCAATGTTCATCACAGCACTGTTTATAATAGCCAGGACATGGAAACAACCTAGATATCCATCAGCAGATGAATGGATAAGAAAGCAGTGGTACATATACACAATGGAGTATTACTCAGCCATTAAAAAGAATACAGTTGAATCAGTTCTGATGAGATGGATGAAACTGGAGCCAATTATACAGAGTGAAGTAAGCCAGAAAGAAAAACACCAATACAGTATACTAACACATATATATGGAATTTAGAAAGATGGCAATGATGACCCTGTATGCAAGACAGGAAAAAAGACACAGATGTGCATAGCGGACTTTTGGACTCAGAGGGAGAGGGAGAGGGTGGGATGATTTGGGAGAATGGCATTGAAACATGTATACTATCATGTAAGAATTGAATCGCCAGTCTACGTCGGATGCAGGATACAGCATGCTTGGGGCTGGTGCACGGGGATGACCAAAAGAGATGTTATGGGGAGGGAGGTGGGAGAGGGGTTCATGTTTGGGAACGCATGTTCACCCGTGGTGGATTCATGTCAATGTATGGCAAAACCAATACAGTATTGTAAAGTAAAATAAAGTAAAAATAAAAATTAAAAAAAAAAAAAAAGACGCTTACTCCTTGGAAGAAAATTTATAACCAACCTAGACAGTATATTCAAAAGTAGAGACATTACTTTGCCGACTAAGGTCCGTCTAGTTAAGGCTATGGTTTTTCCTGTGGTCATGTATGGATGTGAGAGTCGGACAAAGAAAGCCCAAAGAAAATAGACTCAACCATCAAGGGATAATAATACTCTTTATGGACTAGCAGTTTTGGTTGGGGTGACCTCGGAGAATAAAAAATCCTTCGAGTGATTTTAAAGACTAGACTCACAAGTCAAACCAAACTATCGCTTATTGGTCCAAAAACTTGATCAACGGAACAAGTTACCCTAGGGATAACAGCGCAATCCTATTCAAGAGTCCATATCGACAATAGGGTTTACAACCTTGATGTTGGACCAGGACACCCCGATGGTGCAACCGCTATCAAAGGTTCGTTTGTTAAACGATTAAAGTCCTACGTGATCTGAGTTCAGACCGGAGTAATCCAGGTCGGTTTCTATCTGTTATGTATTTCTTTCAGTACGAAAGGACAAGAGAAATAAGGCCAACTTCAATAAAGCACCTTAAACTAATTAATGACCTTATCTCAATTAACCTCACAAACAAATCCTGCCCTAGAAAAGGGCCTATAAGGTAGCAGAGCCCGGTAATTGCGTAAAACTTAAACCTTTATACTCAGAGATTCAAATCCTCTCCTTAACAAAATGCTTACAGTCAATATTCTAATACTTCATCATCCCTATTCTCCTAGTCATAGCCTTTCTCACACTAGTTGAATGAAAAATCCTAGGCTACAAACAATTCCAAAAGGGCCCAAATGTTGTAGGACCATATGGCCTGCTTCAACCCATCGCTGATGCAATGAAACTTTTCAATAAAGAACCTCTACAACCTGCCACATCTTCAATCTCAATATTCATTCTAGCACCCATTCTAGCCCTAAGCCTAGCCCTAACCATATGAATCCCCCTACCCATACCCTACCCCCTCATCAACATAAACTTAGGAGTCCTCTTCATATTGGCTATATCAAGCTTAGCCGTATACTCAATCCTTTCATCAGGCTGGGCCTCCAACTCAAAATACGCACTCATCGGAGCCTTATGAGCAGTAGCACAAACAATCTCATATGAAGTAACGCTACCAGTTGACCAATTGACCAGTTGACCACTTTCAAATCCTGAAAGATGATGCTGTGAAGGTGCTGAACTCAATATGTGAACAAATTCTGACAATTCAGCAGTGGCCATAGGACTGGAAAAGGTCAGTTTTCATTCCAATCCCTAAGAAAGGCAATTTCAAAGAATGCTCAAACAACTGCACAATTTCACTCATCTCACACGCTAGTAAAGGAATGCTCAAAATTCTCCAAGTCAGGCTCAAAAATACATGAAGCGTGAACTTCCAGACATTCAAGCTGGATTTAGAAAAGGCAGAAGAATCAGAGATCAAATTGCCAACATCTACTAGATCATTGAAAAAACAATAGAGTTCCAGAAAAACATCTACTTCTGCTTTATTGACTATGCCAAAGCCATTGACTGTGTGGATCACAAAATAACTGTGGAAAATTCTGAGAGATGGGAATACCAGACCACCTGACCTGCCTCTTGGGAAACCTGTATGCAGGTCAGAAAGCAATAGTTAGAACTGGACATGGAACATGGGTTTGGACATGGCTTCCAAATAGGAAAAGGAGTATGTCAAGGCTGTATATTGTCACCCTGCTTATTTAACTTATATGCAGAGTACATCATGAGAAACGTTGTCCTGGAGGAAGCACAAGCTGGAATCAAGATTGCCAGGAGAAATATCAATAATCTCAGATATGCAGATGACACCACCCTTATGACAGAAAGTGAAGAAGAACTAAAGAGCCTCTTGATGAAACTGAAAGAGGAGAATGCCAAATTTCACTTAAAGCTCAATATTCAGAAAACTAAGATCATGGCCTCCCGTCCCATCACTTCATGGCAAATAGAAGGGGAAACAGTGGAAACAGTGTCAGACTTTATTTTGGGGGGCTCCAAAATCACTGCAGATGGTGACTGCAGTCATGAAATTAAAAGATGCTTACTCCTTGGGTGAAAAGTAATGACCGACACGACAACATATTAAAAAGCAGACATTACTTTGCCACCAAAGGTCCATCTTGTCAAGGCTATATTTTTTCCAGTAGTCATATATCATTATGAGAGTTGGACTATAAAGGAAGCTGAGCACCAAAGAATTGATGCTTTTGAACTGTGGTGTTGGAGAAGACTCTTGAGAGTCCCTTAAACAGCAAAGAGATCCAGCCAGTCCATCCTAAAGGAAATCAGTCCTGATTCTATTCATTGGAAGGAGTGATGTTGAAGCTGAAACTCTAATACTCTGGCCACCTGATGCGAAGAGCCAACTCATTGGAAAAGACTCTGATTCTGGGAAAGACTGAAGGAAGTAGGAGAAGTGAACGACAGAGGATGAGATGTTTGGATGGCATTACCAACTCAGTGGACAAGAGTTTGAGTAAACTCTGGGAGTTGGTGTAGTCCAGGGGGTTGCAAAGAGTCAGACACGACTGAGCAACTGAACTGAACTGAACTGAATAGTCAAAAAATAAGCTATTAAAGTGACTTAGCATGTAAGCTTTACATTATATAGGGAAATTATTTTTGTAACATGATGGAAGGTATATTTAAAGTCAAGTAGATTGATCAGCAGTTTTCTGTAATAATCCAGATGAAGCTTTACTATAGGCAGTAATTAATAGCTGTGAATGGAGATTAGAGGGCAGATTCAACTAAAATATAGAAATTAAATAAACATGATTTTGTGACAAATCAGAGAAGGCATAAGAATAAAAAAAACTCTAGTTTAATCCTCTGAGTATTAAATAGGACAGAAAGACAAATGTTGCTCTCATTAAGTGATCAAGTATTACAAGAAATACAAGAAGAAGCTGTTACTGAGGATAAGACATAAGTATAATTTAGAATTTTCCTTTTCAAAGATAATTCTAAGGACCAAAATCAAGAATTTGTTAGAAATCTTAAATTTGGACTCCCTCAGCATCTATTAAATAAAAATCTATATTTAACATGTTTCCTAGGTAATCCAAAATCACGTATATGATATGTTGTGTTGTTCAGTTGTTAAGTCACATTCAACTCTTTGCAATTCCATGGACTGCAGCACACCAAGCTTGCTTCTCCTTCACTATCTCCTGAAGTTTGCTCAAACTCATGTCCAGCACTCCAGGGCTCCCTGTCCATCACCAATTGCTGGAGTCTACCCAAACCCAAGTCCATCCAGTCAGTGATGCCATCCAACCATCTCATCCTCTGTCATCCCCTTCTCCTCCTGCCCTCAATCTTTCCCAGCATCAGGGTCTTTTCCAATGAGTCAGCTCTTCACATCTGGTGGCCAAAGTGTTGGTGTTTCAGCTTCAGTATCAGTCCTTCCAATGAACACTCAGGACTGATCTCCTTTAGGATGGACTGGTTGGATCTCCTTGCAGTCCAAGGGACTCTCAAGAGTCTTCTCCAACATCACAGTTCAAAACATCAATTCTTTGGTGCTCAGCTTTCTTTATAGTCCAACTCTCATGTCCATACATGACCACTGGAAAAACCATAGCTTTGACTATATGATATAGAGCATGGTTAAATCTGAGCTGCTTATATAATACAGAGTAGATTAGTCACAAGGTAGGTGTAGAAATCAGAAATAAAAACATGCATACCAGTAGAGAGCATATGATGGAAATACAAATTTGAGAAACATCAGAAGAGATAGACATGGAATAAAAATCAAATTTTCCTGAAGAAAATGCACAGCAAAAAGAAATAGATTTGGCAAAGATCACCATTTGAAGATAAGTTAGAGCAAGGGACAATGAAGGAAGCTAAGAAGCAAGAGTCTAAAAGGAAATTGAGACTAGAATAATGTCATATCATTTGTTGCAAGAGGAAAGGAGAGAATCTTAATAAGATTAATCTTTTCACTGAGAGATAGTCTTAAAAAGGAACACTGGATTTGGCAACCAGAGAGTTATTGGTTCATAGTTCCAGCAAAATAACAAAGTCAGAAGACATATCCTGACAGACTGAGTGACTGGCAGGTGAGCAGAAACTTATTTTGTGTCTTTAAAGAGAGAAATAAGATCCTGGTTAGGGTGTAGTAGGCAATCTGTGAAATAGCTCCCAGAGATTCTCACCTTTCTTTAAAGCCCTCCTCCTGAGTTTAAGCTGGCTTTACTGACTGGCTTTTAATGAATAGAATATGGCTGAAAGAATGGAATGTCAATTACAAGAGCATATTACAAAGAGACTGTGGCTTCTGTTTTAAGGACTCTCCCCTGCTCTCTTGCTTTTCACTTCATGGCCATACACATGCCATTTTATAAGCAGCTGGTCAAATGATTGCACTTGGAAGCAAAATCTAGGAGAAAGAGCTCTTGAGGTACTTGCAATCCCAGCCAGTGGCTTAACTACAGACTCTTAGATATCAGAGACAACTACCGAGCTAAACTTCACCCAGATTCCTGACCAACAGAAACACAAGCATCAAATGTTTGCTTGTTTCAAAGAGTAAGAGAGATAAAGTATCAAATGTTTGTTCATTTAAAAGAGTAAAATATGTAAGTAACATAGATTCTGGTATTAGAATTAGGATACTTCTTTAACCTCTATGTAGAAGTGGCATGGGAACCAAGAAGTGGATATTGAGGGAATGCTTTTGCAGACTCAAAAGGAATAAAACACAACCTTCATAGAATTTAGGACATTGATGAGCCTGTGGATGAGTAAAGAAAATATTTCTGAAAACTGAAGAAAAGGCAATTATTGTTATACAGTGGGAGAAATCTAATAAACACTCATTTGCACTCATGCAGAAAGCAGAGCATGTGCCTAATGATCTAGACAAATGAGGAGATTTCAAAGCCCAGCATGGGAGGTGCTGTTTGGTTTATTCTTATTAGGGTAAACTGTGAAAGGAAAGAAATAAGTTGAGGGAAGACTACTCAAAAAAAGAAGTGCAATCTCAATGCTTTTTGGGGAAAAGTGCTAAAATTTAAAAAAAAGAAAAAAAAAAAAAGAAAAATACTCCAGCAAAGATCAAATCCAGGGCACTACCAGGCACATTTGGTATTAAGGTGAAGCTAGAGGTGTGACTGTAAAATACTTTATTAGGATTTCAGAGAGATCAAAGGTGGTGCCTCAGAGTACTGTTCAGTCACATAAAAGGTCCTTTAAAGAGATGAAGGATGTGCTACAAAGACCTTCTCAATCAAACAATAGGGTCTTTATGAAGTCTAAGGGGGTTGCCCTTTGGCCTTCTCAACAGGAATCAAAGAAGAGATAGACTTCTATCTAAGAGATTTGTCTATTAGAGTGAACCCCAAGATTTATAAAAGATCCACATAGAGCTTTAAATCTTATTTATACACAGAAACATCACCACCCAAGTAAACTGAAAAAGGGGTATTTGGGACCCCCAACATGCATATATTCAGAAAGTAGACTGGGAAAACTACACAACTTCAAATGCATCTTTTTATAAGCAAGGAAAAAGAGCTCAGAGAACAGAGCCAGCAACTCAGAAGCAGAGTGAGCTTGGAGGCCAGTCTTCACTCGATTCAGCCTGAAGGTAACCATTTCCATTCCACCACAACCTCACAAGATACTCTGAGCAAGAGGCAGCTAGTCAAGTAACAATAACCCATAAAAATCAAGACAATAAAAGTGTGTTATTTTAAGTTTTTAAGTTTTGGAGGGGTAGATAAATTAATTATTGGTATAGAAGGAGAGATGGACAGTTAGCAACACATTTGTGTAGATATGAGCTTATAGGAGAAGCAACAGTATTGTTGGTCAGATTGGTCTTGGTTAAGAGATGTCATATTTGTTTCCTGAGATGAAAAGGAATGTAGATTATTATTAAATTTCAGGTAGTTTGAGAACATGCTTTGTTGATTATATTTTCTTGAGATAATAGTATACAAAGCCTTTCTGCTTAAACAATGAATTTGACATTGAGTGAAATAAATTTGAAGGGAATTTGTGAATGATCAAACTAGAGTGAGAGAGAATTCTCAGGAAAGGCTGATGGCAAGAAATAAATTAGGGCTGATATAGTTGTATTGCAAGACAGGTAAAATAGAGGTATAAGGATAAATGATTTAGAGCAAAAAGATGGTTTACTTGACCTATAGTCTGAGTAGAAGACTAAAGAAGAGGGGGCAAGATAATGCCAACAAATGTGGAAGTGGTGAATCACAGGACCTGCTGTAAAAAAAAAAAATGCATAAAACCAATAGGGTTCATTAGGCTATGAGAAAATGGTATGATCTAATATCGGATCTATTTGGATTCAGAGCATAAGAAAAATAATATAATTGGGAAAGGCAATTGGGAGTTTCAAGTGTTTAGAGTTTTCTAGGCATGGTCTAGGCAGTATAGTGTAAGATTGTGAAGAAAGGAAGCACAATGCATAAATGAAGTGTTACACAAGGCATAGATTTTGGGGAGTTAAGGCAGGGATGATTAGAGATTAGAGAGATGTGCCAAAATTTTATGGAGGGATGACCAGTCCCAGAGTTTAAAAAAGATATAGATTAATAAATCAAAGATATTAGTCTTTCCTGTGAATTTACAGGGGAGAACTGTATTCCTAGGACAATGATTCTACATTTGTATAAAAAATATTGATGTGAAAATAATCATGTTTCATATACTCTATGCATCTAAAGAAATAATAATAAAAATTTTGGTGACACATGATAGTCATTTGTTATAAAATGAAAACAAAACGTATTTCCATTTATCTTTTCTTATTCTTGTATATTTATTTTGAAACATAGTTTCACCTATTTTATCATTATAAAAGAAATAGAGATATAGAATTGGAAAATTAAAAATTGCAAAATGAAGGATTTAAATAAAATGATATCTATTATCTCATTCACAGATAAAATTATCTTGATATTATGAAATATCTTCTTTAAGTATTTTATTCATTCACAAACTTACATATATATATATATATACACAAATTGCTATTATAAGTGTAGTTTGACATCCTTCTTTAAATATGGATCATAGTTCTGACAATTAAAATATTAAATTAATGATTTAATTAAATTATATCACTGATATTTTCCTACAACTTAGATACTTCTTTTAATAATTTCTAAATATTTCATCACACAGGTTTATCCTGATTTACTTAACTGTTTTCCTATTTTCTAAGAAATATAGATGTTTGAATATTTTTTTAACAGAGGGTAATGTAATAAGCATCCTACATTACACATCTTTGCATGCTGTACTATCCTTTTAGCCTACATAGTGGAAATGTGTTAGATTTTAGGATACAATTTATTTATTTATTTTACTTTCCTGGTGGCTCAGACAGTAAAGAATGGGCCTGCAATGTGGGAGACCTGGGTCTGATCCCTAGGAGGGGAAGATCCCTTGGAGAAGGAAATGGCAACCCTCTCCAGTATTCTTGCCTGGAAAATCCCATGGTCAGAGGATCTTGGCAGGCTACAGTCCATGGATTTGCAAAGAGTTGGACACAATATTTTAGGACTGTCAAATTGTTATAAAAGCATTTTTTAAAATAAAATTTGTACAGTCTTCAGGTTTATAATAGTAAAGCTTTTTTTTTTTAACTTGACAATAACCATTATTGAGTATTAAAATATATCTAAGAAGCCCTGTTATCTGGTACCATAATGTTGAGTGGTTTTCAGTTATATAGATAAAAAAATAGTAAAAGTAGGAGTCACAGGTAAATAAATTGAATTTAAGTTATATTCATATTTGGAAACACAGCATACCAGTTGTCTTCCTGTCTAAACCTGGGGTTTGCCTTCTTCAAGGCAAGCTGTTGGAAAGGGAAGGTAAGGGTGAACAAGAGGAACCCTACAAGCATATGCAGGAACTCACCGAATGGTTGGAGGCCATGTCAGTTCTCACTATCTTTAACCTTGATGATGTGGGTGTCCTTCAGGAGAAGGTGGGATCCTTCATCTTGGCACTAACCCCACACTTATCCCAGGAATCAGAGACTGAAGGAGGATCAAAGAGCAGTTGGAGCAGCTATAACATCAGTTGCGACCCCATACCAACAAGGTAAGTCATCAAATGACTGACACTCTGAGTCAGCTACAAAAGTACCTGGTGACCCTGACTCGAACTTCTGAGCATAAAAAATCAATATGGCCCCTGCTTTACTTCTATTCTCTAAATTTAATGCCCAGATGTCTCATGGGACCTACGTTAACCAGAAAGGTAAAGAAAAGGGAACTCTGGGAAGCTGAGTGCAGCCTGGCACCCCACCGACACCTTAAAAAGCCACCACATACGAAGTTTTTTCATAGATTAGTACTATCTTCTTAACACCATTGCTTTCTGAAATGAAGCATATCTTTTTTGACTTCCAATTTTGATGTAAGGGAAGTGAGTACTTAAGAATCCTTAAAAAAATTTTAAATGCAGATTTTTGTTAGACTTTTACATACGCATATGTATCCCCAAATTTTATTTATTTCTTGCTTCCTTTCAAAGTGGCAGCAACTTTTTTAAATTTAACATCATTAGGTTATATACAAACATTTACTTTCATTTTCACAGAAACAACAATAGTGTTTCTTTTCATTCACATTTTATGAGCATGTCTAATTGTTAAATAAATAAAGCAATTATAAGAAAATGTGCCACCAGTCTAAACAGATTTGGGAATAATACAATAGAATCCTGTTAAGCACCCAACTGATTTGGTGGGAGGAGAAGTTCATGACCATAGTTGACAGTAACCAACTAATCACTAATTTCTAGGCTGTCTTGGGCAACCATGGTCAATACATTTTATGGATGAAAAGGAGACATTCTGTGTGTTGTGCCTATGACACAGAGAGCTCCAAATTTATATCAACTCCCACAACATATATACAGACATTTTTTCTAAGAAATATACATGTACATATATATGTAACATGTGCATATATATATGCATACATATATACATATATATGCATGTAAAGAGATGTGGATCAAAATTAACTGTGGAAAATTCTTAAACAGATGGGAATACCAGACCACCTGACCTGCCTCTTGAGAAATCTGTATGCAGGTCAGGAAGCAGCAGTTAGAACTGGACATGGAACAACAAACTGCTTCCAAATAAGAAAAGGAGAACGTCAAGACTGTATGTTGTCACCCTACTTATTTAACTTATATGCAGAGTACACCATGAGAAACACTTGGCTGGAGGAAGCATGAGCTGGAATCAAGATTGCTGGGAGAAATATCAGTAACCTCAGATATGCAGATGACACCACCCTTATGGCAGAAAGTGAAGAAGAACTAAAGAGCCTCTTGATGAAAGTGAAAGAGGAGAGTGAAAAAGTTGGCTTAAACCTCAACATTCAGAAAACTAAGATCATGGCATCCAGTCCTATCACTTCAGGTAAATAGATGGGAAAACAGTAGAAACAGTGGCTGACTGCATTTTGGGGGGCTCCCAAATCACTGCGGATGGTGATTGCAGCTATGAAATTAAAAAACATTTATACCTTGGAAGGAAAGTTGTGGCCAACCTAGACAGAGTATTAAAAAGCAGAGGTATTACTTTGCCAACAAAGGTCCATCTAGTCAAGGCTATGGTTTTTCCAGTGGTCGTGTATGGATGTGAGAGTTGGACTATAAAGAAAGCTGAACACTGAAGAATTGACGCTTTTGAACTTTCGTGTTGGGGAAGACTTTTGAGAGTCACTTGGACTGCAAGGGGATCCAATCATTTCATCCTAAAGGAGGTCAGTCCTGGTTGTTCATTGGAAAGACTAATGTTGAAGCTGAAACTCCAATACTTTGACCACCTGACGTGAAGAGCTGACTCACTGGTAAAGACCCTGATGCTGGGAAAGATTTAGTATAGGAGGAGAAGGGGACGACAGAGATGAGATGGTTGGATAGCATCACTGGCTCAATGGACATGGGTTTGGGTGGACTCCGGGAGTTGATGATGGACAGGGAGGCTTGGCGTCCTGCGGTTCATGGGGTCACAAAGAGTCAGACATGACTGAGCCACTGTACTGACTGAACTGAACTGAGAGAGACACAAAGATAGATACATTCACAGAAAATTTAAATAGCCCTGAAGTGTATAGTTATTTGTAGTTGTATGCTGCAGCTGGCTCATAATGGCTTACAAAACTCAACTGTGTGCATCTTTTTCCATATCTGCATAAGTTTTGTTGGTGGCTTGTAATAAGGCATAGTGGAGTATATATACTACGAAATTGACAAACACTGTAAACAAGGCTTCGGAGTGGTCATTTCAGGAGAAAAGTTCTCAAACTTTTGCCAGCACATGACCTGTTTTAGGTGTATGTATGCATACATGCACACACACAGCATGCACATGCCCAACTATTTTCGAACTGCTGCATATAGATAAAACAATTCAATATTTTAAAATACCCCCAGTAAACTATATATAACTAATATAGATTTTTATTAAAATTTTTATAGATTTTTCATGTTTTATATCTCTGAAGTTTATGTATGACCTATAATTTATTGTCTTTTATAATTGTAACTAGCTAGGTCTTCTTCAACCTCGGTGCTACAAACATAATGGTATGCCTTATGACTAGCAGCTCCATACCTTGTGCATTTTCTATACAATGTGACACATATACAGCTAGTCATTGTTTGTAGCTGAATTTTTACTTAGTTTCCAATTTTTCACAATTACCAATGATGCTATAATGATATGTTCTTAGTATACATTTCTTTTACAGTCTCCAGCTAGGGACCAATGGATGAGGTACAGATGGCAGTAGCTTCCCTGGTCAACTTGAGCATAAGCACCTCAGGGCCCCAGGCCCCACAGTGAAGAATTCCATTCAGGGCTGGGTGAGAAAGGAACTTAGAGCTAGGCAGTTCTGAGTGCACCTGAGGCCCCAAGAATCAAGGAAATTGATGTTGGTTTTGAGTCATTCTTTTAACAAGTGTCTAGCTCTTTGTGACCCCACGGACTGAAGCACACCAGGCTTCCCTGTTCCTCACTATCTCCTGGAGCTTGCTCAAACTCATGTCCATTGATTTGGTGATACCATCCAACCATCTCATCCTCTATATTCCCCCTCTCCTCCTGCCTTCAATCTTTCCCAGAGTCAGGGTCTTTTCCAAAGAGTTGGCTCTTTGTATCAGGTGGCCAAAGTATTGGAGCTTCAGCTTCAGTATCAGTCCTTTTAACCAATATTCAGGACTGATGTCCTTTAGGATTGACTGGTTTGATCTCCTTGGAGCCAAAGGACTCTCAAGAGTCTTCTACAGCACTACAATCAGAAGGCATAAATCCTTCAGGCTCAGCCTTTCTTATTGTTCAGCTCTCACATCCCTACATGACTACTGGAAAAACCATAGCTTTGACTATACAGACCTTTGTTTGCAAAATAATGTCTCCACTTTTTAATACGTTACGTAGGTTTGTCATTGCTTTTCTTCCAAGGAGCAAGTGTCTTTTAATTTCACGGCTACATAGTAATTAATTTCACTGTCTATAGTGATTTTGGAGCCCAAAAAAGTAAAGTCTGTCACTGTTTCTATTGTTTCTTCATCTATTTGCTTGAGCTCAAAGAAAGCTCCACCCATAGCTGTGCCTGGAGAGTACTTCACTTGCTCCTTCATCCGGGTCACTGTGAGGAAGGGCCAGAGGGATGCACACAACCAACTGATCGTTTTCTCTCCACTTTTTCACGGACCAATAATTGCCTCCATCATGAAGACCCACACACTCAACAGGGTAAAGCTGGGTGTGGACATCATCACCAAGTACCTGAACAATATTTTTTCTGTATCCCGAGTAGAAGTATCATAAGATCCAGGTATAGAACAAGATGTTTCAGGAACATATTAACTGCCTGGAAGGGACGCATATATTTTTGAGTTTCCAGGGGCTTCCAGGAGAAGATGCTTCCTATTTCCAACCAAGAGTGTCCCCAAAGAATTCTGTGTATGAGAGAGGTCACCCTGATCCAGCCCCTTAGCATGGAGAGGCACCAGGAGCAGCTGCTGAGCACGGAGCCCTGGGGGGACACTTGACCCACAGCTTTGGATCTTCTCAGGCTTGCCTGTAGCCTCTTAGCTTCCCCTTGCCAAGTCTTTTTCAACCTCACAGCAGAGAAGATCAAGCCAGAACAGAGCTCAGGTCTGAGGTCACGCAGGGGCTGAGCGTGGTATGAACCAAGGCCTGGCATACAGAGGAGCTAGAGAGAGAGATGCAAAATACACCTCCCTAGACAGCTGCCTACACCAGAGGGCCTCCAAAGTTGCACCAATTGGGAGCTCAAGGTACTGGAGTTCATCGTGGAGGCCTTGCAAAGCTGATGGCTGCACTTGAGCCACAGCTTTCCAGAGGGTAGAAATTATTGAGAAAGAGAACCTGGACTTGAAAGAGTGTGGCTCATGTCCTTAGTCCTCTTGGTTTCTCATTGGGTGGCCTTGCTAGAGGACATGAAGACCTGGGGAATCAGCAGAACTGTATCCTCCAAACTTGAACTCCTATTGGTCATGGATAAACTCTTATTAAATAAAAGCAGAGTTGGCTTCACACACACACACACACACGAAATTATGTATATTAAGTTTGAAACCATAACTAAAAAGAAGTAGAATTAGTAGTAGTTCAAGAACATTTTCATTTCAAATCTTGTTAAAAAATGCTAGCTTTATAGTCTAAAGAAAAATTATCAGTGTTGTAACAGTGGGTATACATTATATTTAATTTCTACCCAAAATTTCATCTTACTGAATATTCCTTAACATAGTAAGCACTGAAAAAAAAAAAAAAGACTGTTGAACAAGACAGAATTGAATTTATTACAGTGATGGAAAATATGTAAGCTGAATAAATAAGAATATATATCAGGTTCAAAAAGAAAATAAATATAATAACGTCATACAATTTAGAGTGAAACAGTGGCTAACAAATTAATCGGCTCTTAAAGAGGAGCCAATGAAGCAAAGATCAGAGGAGGAATATTTTTTTGTCTGAGCTCACTAACATTTTGATAGATCCGTGTTAAAGAAGTGATAAGAGGACCACTGCAGCTGAGACATAGTCAAAAAATGGGAGGATAATAAAGTGCCACATGAGATCATACAGGCAAGTATGAAAAAATATAAGGATAACAAGTCTGAATTTTATTCTAAGGGTAAGAAAGTTATTGGAAATGTTGCATTCAGTTCAGTTCAGTTGCTCAGTCGTGTCTGACTCTTTGCAACCCCAGCAGCAACCACAGCACTCCAGGCCTCCATGTACATCACTGATTGTTGGAGTCTACCCAAACCCATATCCATCGTCAGTGATGCCATGCAACCATCTCATCCTCTGTCGTGCCCTTCTCCTCCTGCCCTCAATCTTTCTCAGCACCTGGGTCTTTACAAATGAGTCAGCTCTTCGCATAAGGTGGCCAAAGTATTAGAGTTTCATCTTCAACATCAGTCCTTCCAATGAACACCCAGGATTGATCTCCTTTAGGATGGACTGGTTGGATCTCCTTACAGTCCAAGTGACGCTCAAGAGTCTTCTCCAACACCACAGTTCAAAATCATCAATTCTTCAGTGCTCAGCTTTCTTTGTAGTCCAACTCTCACATCCATACATGACTACTAGAAAAACTACAGCCTTGACTAGATGGATCTTTGTTGGCGAAGTAATGTCTCTGCTTTTTAATATGCTGTCTAAGCTGGTCATAACTTTCCTTCCAAGGGGTGTCTTTACATTTCATGGCTGCAATCACCATCTACAGTGATTCTGAAGCCCCAAAAAAATAGAGTCAGCCACTGTTTCTACTGTCTCCCTATTTATTTGCCGTGAAGTGATGTGACCAGAAGCCATGATTTTCATTTTCTGAATGTTAGGCTTTAAGCCAACTTCCATTCTTCTCTTTCACTTTCATCAAGAGGCTCTTTAGTTCTTCTTCACTTTCTGCCATAAGGGGGGTGTCATCTGCATATCTGAGGTTATTGATATTTCTCCCAGCAATCTTAATTCCAGCTTGTTCTTCCTCCAGTCCAGCGTTTCTCATGATGTACTCTGCATGTAAGTTAAATAAGCAGAGTGACAATATACAGCCTTGACATACTCCTTTTCTTATTTGGAACCAATCGGTTGTTCCATGTCCAGTTCTAACTGTTGCTTCCTGACCTGCATACAGGTTTCTCAAGAGGCAGATCAGGTGGCATGGTATTTCCATCTCTTTCAGAATTTTCCACAGTTTATTGTGATCCACACAATCAATGGCTTTGGCATAGTCAATAAAGCAAAAGTAGATGTTTTTCTGGAACTCTCTTGCTTTTTCCATGATCCAGCAGATATTGGCAATTTGATCTCTGGTTCCTCTGCCTTTTCTAAAACCAGCTTGAACATCTGGAAGTTCACACATCACATATTGCTGAAGCCTGGCTTGGAGAATTTTGAGCATTCCTTTACTAGCGTGTGAGATGAGTGCAATTGTGCAGTAATTTGAGTATTCTTTCACATTGCCTTTGTTAGGGATTGAAATGAAAACTGACCTTTTCCAGTCCTGTGGCCACTGCTGAGTTTTCAAAATTTGTTTACATATCGAGTGCAGCACTTTCACAGCATCATCTTTCAGGATTTGAAATAGCTCAACTGGAATTCCATCACTTCCACTTATCTTTGTTTGTAGTGATGCTTCCTGAGGCCTGCTTAACTTCACATTGCAGGATGTCTGGCTCTAGGTGAGTGATTATAGTGGTTATCTAGGTCGTGAAGATCTTTTTTGTACAGTTGTTCTGTGTATTCTTGCCACCTCTTCTTAATATTGTCTGCTTCTGTTAGGTCCATTCGACTGCTGTTCTTTATCGAGCCCATCTTTGCATGAAATGTTCCCTTGGCATCTCTAATTTTCTTGAAGAGATCTTTAGTCTTTCCCATTCTATTGTTTTCCTCTATTTCTTTGCATTGATCACTGAGGAAGGCTTTCTAATCTCTCCTTGCTCTTCTTTGGACCTCTGCATTCAAATGGGTATATCTTTCTTTTTCTCCTTTGCTTTTCATTTGTCTTCTTTTCACAGATATTTGTAAGTTCTCCTCAGGCATCCATTTTGCTTTTTTGTATTTCTTTTTCTTGGGGATGGTCTTAATTCCTGTCTCCTGTACAATGTACGAACCTCCATCCATAGTTCATCAGGCACTCTGTCTATCAGATCTAGTCCCTTAAATCTATTTCTCATTTCCACTTTATAGTCATAAATGATTTGATTTAGGACATACCTGAATGGTCTAGTGGTTTTCCCCACTTTCTTCAAGGCATAATATAGGCATTTAAATTATTTCCCTGGCTGCTAAGCAAAGAAAGGGTAGTAGGAAATCAAAAGCGGAAAAAAAGTGAAGCCAGTTAGAGTCTTTTAGTCTCCTTGGGCTTCCATGAAGAAATAGCATAGATTGTGTAGCTTAAACAACAAGAGATTTCTTTCTCAAAGTTCTCGGGTCTAGGAAATGGAAGATCAGGTATCACTATGATTGAGTTCTAATGAGAGCTCTCTCTCTGGCTTACATACAGACCCTTCTGGCTGTGTATTCATCTGGCTGAGAAAAGAAGAAAGAATAGTCTCTCTGGTGTGTCCTATGCAAGCACTAATCTTCTCTTGAGAATTTCACTCTCATGATCTCATCTAAAACAAATTATCTCCCAAAGAACTCACCAGTAGGTACCATTGAGGGTTAAAACTTCAACTTACGACTGGTACAGGGTAGGGTTGGGGTAAGTTGAAGGTACCAAACAGAATTCAGTCTCACAGCATTGCAAAGAATTGCAAGAGTTTGGGTGAGAACAGATGCTGGCTCAGACCAAGGTCATATGAAAGGCAAACAGAAGTAGATAGTTTCTCTTTGAAAGTGGATTTATTCTAATGGTAGCTTTAAGAGCCACTAATGATAGAGTTAAAAAGAGACTGCAATGTGAGGAAATTAGATTATTCAAACATATTTCTGAAAGAGTCAAAACCTAAGCAGGTTGACAAGAAGTCTGGGTTCCCTGAAGAGGAGGAAGCTGTCTGGGGTGTTCAAGAAAGAAATAGGAGTCTGGAATTCTCAAGGAAGAGGAAAGGACAATTTTTCTTTTCTACATTGCTTTTTAAGGATTATATAAAAATAATCATGATGGTGTGATCACTCACCTAGAGCCAGACATCCTGGGATGTGAAGTTAAGTGGGCCTTAGGAAGCATCACTATGAAAAAAGCTAGTTTAGGTGACAGAAGTCCAGTTGAGCTATTTCAAATCCTGAAAGACGATGCTGTGAAAGTGCCACATTCAATATGCCAGCAAATTTGGAAAACTCAGCAGTGTCTACAGGACGGACAAAGGTGAGTTTTCATCCCAATCCCAAAGTAGGGAAATTATAAAGAATGCTGAAACTACTGCACAATTGTACTTATCTCACACACTAGTAAAGTAATGCTCAAAATTCTCCAAGCCAGGCTTCAACAGTTAGTGAGTCATAAACTTCCAGATGGTCAAGCTAGTTTTAGAAAAAACAGAGGGGCATTCCTAAGATGGCTTAGAATAGAATGGGTAGATCACTTTCTCCCAGACAAATTCATCAAAAAATAATTTGAACTCTGAACAAATTCGACAAAACAACTTCTGAATGCTGGTGGAGGATTTCAGACACCCAGAAAGGCGGCTCTTTCTCTTTGAAAGCAGATAGGACGAAATATAAGAGAAAAAGAGAGACAAAAGAGTTAGAGATGGCAACCCACATGGAGAGGGAGTTGTGAAGGAGAAGTTTCCAAACACCAGGAAACCCACTCAGCAGGGGGTCTGTGGGGAGTTTTGAAATTTCAAAAGTCAACATAACTGGGAGGAAGAAACACACACACACACACACACACACACACACACACACACACACAAATTACATGCCTAACCGCAACTCCCAGTGGAGAAGTAGTCCAGACACCCAGGTCCAGAAAGCAGGGGCTGAACAGGGAGGCGTGGGCTGTGATCCTTAGGCTAAGGATCAGGCTTGAATGCCCTAAGAACAATCTGAGGGAGCTAAGGTGAGATAGCAACCCAAATTGTGGGATAGCTAGAGAAAGAAGTAAAAAACAAAGAGAGAGAGAGAGAGAACTTACCCAAGAAAAGCTCTAAGGCACAACCTGGTCCTCTCACAGAACAAAGGACTGAGCAAATACCAGAGAAGAACTAGCCGCCTGTGGACTGGCCCCTCCCCACTCCAGAGGCAGAGAGGCAGGTGGGTGACAGACAGAGCCAGAAGGCAAGGAGCAATCTCAGGCCCAGAGACAGCATCCTCCACCAAGCAGACTTCCAGGTACTAACCAAGTCTTCCTGGGATCCTGGACAGTTGACATCCACCAGGAGGGCCACAGTCAGAGATCAGCTCTCCAGAGGAGACACACAGAACACCTGAGATGGCACTCCCAATGCACACCCAGGAAACCCAAGGGCTGGGACAGAGGAGTTGTTAAGATGCACTGCCCAGCTGGCAGAGTGCACTCACCAAGCACCTGGTTGCCTGAGCTGCTCCAAGCTGGGAAGGGCACAAAACGTAGGCCCAACTGAGTCTGTGCCTTTGTGGAGTACCTGAAAACCTGAACTTGAGTGGCTTAGACCTGGAAAGTAAACAGAACCCAGGGCCTGCTTTAGACAGTTCCCCTGCAGAATAACCAGGATCCTGAGCAGTGTAGACCAGGAAAGCACACATGCCATGAATGGGGGCAAACCCAGTGTAGCCCAGACACTGTGAGCACTCCCCACACAGGCCACTGATATTTGTTTGCAGTGCTTCTCCCTCCCCACAGCACAACTGAACACGTAAGCCTAGATAAATGACAACCTTTGCCCCCTTGTGTCAGGGCATAAATTAGACACTGAAGAGACTTGTAAACAGAGGAAGCCAAAACAAACAAAGAAGAGGGAACTGATCTGGAAGTGACAGGTGCAACAGAATAAAGCCCTGTAGTTAGTACTGACTACATTGATTGGGCCTATAGACCTTGAGAAGTATAAGCTGGAACAAGGAACTATCTGAAACTGAACTGACCCCACACTGCCCTTAACAGCTCCAGAGACATTTCTAGATATATTTTACTATTATCATTTTGTAATTTTATTTATTTTTATTTTTAAGTTCCTTATTACTCATTTAATTTTCATTTTTATAACCTACTATTACCTTGCAAAAAATATGCTATTTTTAAATAGAATTTAACATATATATATATTTTTTATAATTTTGTAATTTTGTTTTGTTTTTTAATATTGTATTTTTGAGAGTCTAACATATACTTTAGATTTTTATCCTTGCTTATGGGTTTTGTTATCAATTTTGTACCTTTAAGAATCCAATCTTCAATACCCATTTTTACTTAGGAGTGTGATTACTGGCTTGATTGCTCTCTTCCCCTTTTGACTCTCCTTTTTCTCCACCAGGTCACCTCTATCTCCTCCCTCCCCCTTCTCTTCTCTACCCAACTCTGAATCTTTTTGGGCATTCTGGGCTGTAGAGAACACTTAGGGTACTGATTAATGGCTAGATTGTTCTCTCTCCTTTTGACTCCCCTTCTTCTCCTCCTGACTACCTCTATCTACTTCCTCCCTCTTCTTTTCTCCATGTAACTCTGAAACTCTCTGGGTGTTCCTCACTGTGGAGAATCTTTTCACCATTAACCTAGATGTTTTATCATCAGTGCTGTATGGATGGAGAAGTCATGAGACTACTGTAAGAATAAGACTGAAAGCCAGAGGCAGTAGGCTTAAATCCAAAAGTTGAGAACTCCAGAAAACTCCTGACTGGAACATGAATCAATAGGAGCTCATCCAAAAGCCTCCATACCTACACTGAAACCAAGTTCCACCCAAGAGCCAACAAGTTTCAGGGCAAGACATACCAAGCTAATTCTCCAACAAAGCAAGAACATAACACTGAGCATTAAAATATAAGTGGCCAAAAGTCACACCAATCACATAGACACCTCAAAACACACTAACAGACACTCCACTGCACACCAGAAAAAAGAGATCCAGCTCCACCCACCAGAACACCAGCAAAGCTTCCATAACCAGGAAACCTTGACAAGCCACTCATCCAACCCCACCCACAGGGAAGAACCTCCAAAATAAAGAAGAACCACAAATTTCCAGCATCAGAAGGCCACCCAAAACACAGCAATCTAAACAAGATGAAAGGCAGAGATATATTTAGCAGGTAAAGGAACATGATAAATACTCACCAAACCAAAAATAGAGGAGGAGATAAGTCTACCTGAAAAAGAATTAAGAACAATGATAGTAAAAATTATCCAAAGTATTGGAAAAAAATGGAGTTACAGATAGATAGTTTGAAGACAAAGATTGAGAAGATGCAAGAAAAGTTTAACAAGGACTTAGAAAATAAAAAAGAGTCAATCAATAATGAATAATGCAATAACTGAGATCAAAAGCACTCTGGAGGGAAATAACAGTAGAACAACTTAAACAGGAGATTGGATAAGTGAGCTGGAAGATAGAATGGTGGAAATAAATGAATCAGAGAGGAAAGAACAAAAAGGAATTAAAGGAAATGAAGACAATCTCAGAGACCTCTTGGACAATGATAAATGCCCCAACATTTGAATCATAGGAGTCCCAGAAGAAGAAGACATAAAGAAAGGCCATGAGAAAATACTTGAGTAGATAAGTGAAAACTTCCCTAAAATGGGGAAGGAAATAGCCAACCAAGTCTAAGAAACCCAGAGAGTCCTAAACAGGATAAACACAAGGTAAAACACACCAAGACACATATTAATCAAATTAATGAAGATCAAACACAAAGAAGAGATATTAAAAGCATCAAGGGAAAAACAGCAAATAACACACAAGGGATCCCCATAATGATAACAGCTGATCTTTCATTAGAAGCTCTTCAGGCCAGAAGGGAATGGGAGGTCATACTTAAAGTGATGAAGGAGAAAAACCTACAACCCAGATTACTGTACCCAGCAATTATCTCATTCAAATATGAAGGAGAAATCACAAGCTTTACAGGCAAGCAAAAGCTGAGAGAATTCAGCACCATTAAACCAGCTCTTCAACAATGCTAAAGGATTTTTCTAGACGGAAAAAGGGTATATCAACTTGAACCCAAAACAACAAAGTAAATGGCAATAGGATCATACTTATCAATAATTACCTTGAATGTAAACATTTTGAATGCCCCAACCAAAAGGCAAAGTCTGGCTGAATGGATAAAAAATAGGACCCTTATAGATGCTGTCTACAAGAGACCCATCTCAAAACAAGGGACACATACAAACTGAAAGTGAAGGGCTGGAAAAAAGATATTTCATGAAAATGGAGACCAAAAGAAAGCAGGAGTAGCAATACTCATATCAGATAAAATAAACTTTAAAATAAAGGCTGTGAAAAGAGACAAAGGACACTACATAATGATCAAAGGATCAATCCAAGAAGAAGATAATTATAACTATATATGCACCCCAAAATAGGAGCACTGCAATATGTAAGGCAAATGCTAACAAGTATGAAAGAAATTAACAATAACATAATAATAGTGGGAGACTTTAATACCCCACTCACACCTATGGATAGATCAACTAAACAGAAAATTAACAAGGAAACACAAACTTTAAATGATACAATGGACCAGTTAGACCTAATTGATATCTATAGGACATTTCACCCCAAAACAATGAATTTCATCTTTTTCTGAAGCACACACGAAATCTTCTCCAGGGTAGATCACATATTGGGCCATATATCTAGCTTTGGTAAATTCAAAAAATTGAAATCATTGCAAGCATCTTTTCTGACTACAATGCAGTAAGATTAGATGTCAATTACAAGGGAAAAAATTAAAATTCCAACATGTGGAGGCTAAACAACATGCTTCTGAATAACCAACAAATCAAAGAAGAAATAAAAATATGCATAGAAATGAGTGAACATTAAAACAGAACAACCCCAAACCTATAGGATTCAGCAAAAGCAAGGCTAAGGGGAAGGTTCATGGCAATACAAGCTTAACTCAAGAAAAAGGAGAAAAATCAAATAAATAACCTAACTCTACACATAAAGCAATCTAAAAAAGAAGAAATGAAAAACCCCAGGGTTAGTAGAAGGAAAGAAATTACAAAAAATAGGGCAGAAATAAATGAAAAAGAAACAAAGGAGACAGTAGTAAAAATCAACAGAGCTAAAAGCTGGTTCTTTGTGAAGATAAATAAAATGGACAAACCATTAGTCAGATTCATCAAAAGAAAAAGAGAGAAGAATCAATTCAACAAAATTAGAAATGAAAATGGAGAAATCACAACAGACAACACAGAAATACAAAGGATCATAAGAGACTATTATCAGCAACTATATGCCAATAAATTGGACAACTTGGAAGAAATGAACAAATTCTTACAAAAGTATAACCTTTCAAAAGCAAACCAGGAAGAAATAGAAAATCTTACCAGACACATCACAAGCATGAAAATTGAAACTGTATCAGAAATCTTCTAACAAACAAAAGCCCAGGACCAGATGACTTCACAGCTGAATTCTACCAAAAATTTAGAGAAGTGCTAACACCTATCCTACTCAAACTCTTCCAGAAAATTGCAGAGGAAGATAATCTTAAAAACTCATTCTATGAGGCCACCATCATCCTAATACCAAAACCAGACAAAGATGCCACAAAAAAAGAAAACTACAGGCCAATATCACTGATGAACATGTATCACCAATATCACTGAAGCAAAATTCCTCAACAAAATTCTAGAAAACAGAATCCAACAACATATTAAATAATATATTAAATATTGAACAACAAAAACATACCAACAACATATTAAAATGATCACATATCATGACCAAGTGGGCTTTATCCCAGGGATGCAAGGGGTCTTCAGCATTCACAAATCATTCAATGTGATACACCACATTAACAAATTGAAAGATAAAATCATATGATTATCTCAATAGATTCAGAGAAAGCCTTTGACAAAATTCAACATTCATTTATTATAAGAAAAAAAAAAAAAACGTAAAGCAAGCATAGAAGGAACATACCTCAACATACTAAAAGACATATATGATAAACAGCAAACATTAATCTCAGTGGTGAAAAATTGAAAGCATTTCCCTTAAAATCAGGAACAAGACAAGGGTGCCTACTCTCACTACTACTATTCAACATAGTTTTAAAAGTTTTAACTCCATCAATCAGAGAAGAAAAAGAAATAAAAGGAATCCAGATTGGAAAAGAAGAAGTAAAACTCTTACTATTTGAAGATGACATGATCCTCTACATAGAAAACCCTAAAAACTCCACCAGAAAATTACTAGAGCTAATCAATGGATATAGTAAAGCTGAAGGATATAGAATTAACACGGGATCTCTTGCATTTCTATACACTGAGGAAACAGAAAGAGAAATTAAGGAAGCAATTCCATTCACCATCGCAACAAAAAGAATAAACTACTTAGGAATAAATCTACCTAAAGAAACAAAAGACGTATATATAGAAAACTAAAACACTGATGACAGAAATCAGAGAGGACACAAATAGATGGAGAAATATACGATGTTCGTGGATCAGAAGAATCAATATAGTGAAAATAAATATACTACGCAAAGCAATCTATAGATTCAATGCAATCCCTGTCAAGTTACCAACAGTATTTTTCAGAGAACTAGAACAAATAATATCACAATTTGTATGGAAATACAAAATAACTCAAATAGCCAAAGCAATCTCGAGAAAGAAGAATGGAACTGGAGGAATCAACCTACCTGAGTTCAGACTATACTACAAAGCTACAGTCATCAAGACAGCATGGTTCTGGTACAAAAACAGAAATATACATCATGGAACAAAATAGAAAGCCAAGAGACAAATCCACGCACCTATGGACAACTTATCGTAGACAAAGGAGGCAAGAATATACAAGGGAGAAAAGACAATCTCTTTAACAAGTGGTGCTAGGAAAACTGATCAATCACCTGTAAAAGAATGAAACTAGAACACTTTCTAACATCATACAAAAAAAATTGGGAGAATGGCATTAAAATATGTATAATATCATATAAGAAACGAAAGCAAGTCCAGGTTTATGCAGGATACAGGATGCTTGGAGCTGGTGCACTGGGATGAACCAGAGGGATGGTACGGTGAGGGACGTGGGAGGAGGGTTCAGGATGGGGAACACGTGTACACCCGGGGTGAATTCATGTTGATGTGTTTCAAAACCAATACAATATTGTAAAGTAATTAGCCTCCAATTAAAACAAATAAATTAAAAAAAATTTAAAAATAAAACAAAACAAAACAAAAAAACTCAAAATGAATTAAAAATCTAAATGTAAGACCAGAAATTATACAACACTTAGAGGAAAATATAGGCAAAATACTCTCTGACATAAATCATAGCAGGATACTCTATGACCCAACTCCCAGAATAATAGAAATAAAAGCAAAAATAAACATGAACCATGAATTTTCAGATTTCAAGCTGGTTTTAGAAAGGGCAGAGAAACCAGAGATCAAATTCCAAACATTTTCTGGATCATCAAAAAAGCAACAGAGTTCCAGAAAAACATCTTTTTCAGCTTTATTGACTATGCCAAAGCCTTTGACTGTGTGATCACAATAAACTGTGGAAAATTCTGAAAGAGATAGGAATACCAGACCACCTGACCTGCCTCTTGAGGAACCTGTATGCAGGTCAGGAAGCAACAGTTAGAACTGGACATGGAACCACAGACTGGTTCCAAATCGGAAAAGGAGTACGTCAAGGCTGTGTATTGTCACCCTGCTTATTTAACTTATATGCAAAGTATGTACGTCATTAGAATCGCTGGGTTGGAGAAAGCATAAACTGGAATTAAGATTGCCAGGAGAAATATCGATAACCTCAGATATGCAGATGACACCACCCTTATGGCAGAAAGTGAAGAGGAACTAAAAAGCCTCTTGATGAAAGTGAAAGAGGAGAGTGAGAAAATTGACTTAAAGCTCAACATTCAGAAAATTAAGATCATGGCATCTGGTCCCATCACTTCATGGCAAATAGACGGAGAAACATTGGAAAGAGTGGCAGACTTTATTTTTCTGGGCTCCAAAATCACTGCAGATGGTGACTGCAGCCATGAAATTAAAAGATGCTTACTCTAAAGGAAAGTTATGATCAATCTAGACAGCATATTAAAAAGCAGAGACATTACTTTGTCAACAAAGTCCCGTCTGGTCAAGGCTATGGTTTTTCTGGTAGTCATGTATGGATGTGAGAGTTGGACTATAAAGAAAGCTGAGCACAGAAGAATTGATTCTTTTCAACTGTAGTGTTGGAAAAGACTCGAGAGTTCTTTGGACTGCAAGGAAATCCTACCAGTCCATCCTAAAGGAGACCAGTCCTGGGTATTCATTGGAAGGACTGATGCTGAAGCTGAAACTCCAATACTTTGGCCACTTGATGCAAAGAGTTGTCTCATTGGAAAAGATCCTGATTCTGGGAAAGACTGAGGGCAGGAGGAGAAGGTGACAACAGAGGATGAGAGGATTGGATGTCATCACTGACTCAATGGACATGGGTTTGGGTAGACTCTGGGAGTTGGTGATGGACAGGGAGGCCTGGTGTGCTGTGGTTCATGCCATTGCAAAGAGTTGGACACTGCTGAGTGACTGAACTGAAAACAAATGGTACCTAATTAACCTTAAAAACTTTCGCATGATGAAGGAAACTATAAGCAAGGTGAATATATAGCCTTCAGAATGGGAGAACTAATAGCAAGTAAAGCAACTGGCAAAGAATTAATTTCAAAAATATACAAGCAGCCCTTGTAGCTCAATTCCAGAAAAATAAACTATTCAATCATAAAATGGGCCAAAGAACTAAACAGACATTTCTCCAAAGAAGACAGACAGATGGCCAACAAACACCTGAATAGATGCTCAACATCACTCATTATCAGAGAAATGCAAATCAAAACCGCAATGAAGTACCATCTCACACTGGACAGAATGGCTGCTATCAAAAATTCTACAAACAAATGCTGGAAAGGGTAGTGGAAAAAAACGAACCCTCTTATACTGTTGGTGGGAATGTAAACAAGTAGAGCCACTATGGAGAACAGTGTGGACATTCCTTAGAAAACTGGAAATAGACCTGCATAGGACCCAGCAATCCCATTCTGGGCATACACACCGAGGAAACCAGAATTGAAACAGACATGTGTACCGCAATGTTCACCACAGCACTGTTTACAATAGCCAGGGTATGAAGAAATCCAGATGTCTATTGGCATATGAATGCATAACAAAGCTGTGGTACATATACACAATGGAATATTACTCAGCTATTAAAAATAATGCTTTTGAGTCAGTTCTAATGAGGTGGATGAAAGTGGAGCCTATTGTACAGAGTGAAGTAAGTCAGAAGAAAAACACAAATACAGTATATTAATGCATATATATGGAATTTAGAAAGTTGGTAATGATGATCCTATATGCGAGACAACAAAAGAGACACAGATGTAAGAACAGACTTTGGACTTAGTAAGAGAAGCCGATGGTAGGACAATTTGAGAGATTAGCATTGAAAAATGCATATTATCATACGCAAAGTATCACTAGTCCAAGTTTGATGCATGAGACAGGGTGCTCAGGGCCGGTACACTGGGATTATCATGAAGGAAGGGATGTTCAGGGAGGTGGGAAGGGCTTCAGGACGGGGAACACATGTACACCCATGGCTGATTCATGTGAATGTATGGCAAAAACCACCACAATGCTGTAAAGTAATTTACCTCTAACTAAGGTCCGTCTAGTCAAGGCTATAGTTTTTTCAGTAGTCGTGTATGGATGTGAGAGCTGGACTGTGAAGAAGGCTGAACACTGAAAAATTGACACCTTTGAACTGTGATGTTGGAGAAGACTCTTGAGAGTCCCTTGGACTGCAAGGAGATCGAACCAGTCCATTCTGAAGGAGATCAGCCCTGGGATTTCTTTGGAAGGAATTATGCTAAAGCTGAAACTCCAGTACTTGGCCACCTCATGCAAAGAGCTGACTCATTGGAAAAGACTCTGATGCTGGGAGGGATTGTGGGCAGGAGGATAAGGGGATAACAGAGGATGAGATGGCTGGATGGCATCACGGACTTGATGGACGTGAGTCTGAGTGAACTCCAGGAGTTGGTGATGGACAGGGAGGCCTGTCGTGCTGATGGGGTTGCAAAGAGTTGGACACAACAGAGCGACTGAACTGAACTGAAACATAATAAATAGAGAGAGAGAGAAAAAAAAGAGGAACCAGAGATCAAATTCCAAACATCTGTTGGATTATCGAAAAAGCAAGATAGTTCCAGAAAGCAACTATTTCTGATTTAATGACTATGCCAAAGCCATTTGACTGTGTGCATCACAATAAACTGTGGAAATTCTGAAACAGATGGAAATACCAGACCACCTAACCTGCTTGTTGAGAATCCTGTATGCAGGTCAGGAAGCAACAGCTAGAACTGGACATGGAAAACAGACTGGTTCCACATAAGAAAAGGAGTATGTCAAGGCTGTATATTGTCACCCTGCTTATTTCACTTATATGCAGAGTACATTATGAGAAAGGCTGGGCTGGAGGAAGCACAAGCTGGAATGAAGATTCCTGAGAGAAATATCAATAACCTCAAATGGCACCACCCTTATGGCAGAAAGTGAGGAAGAACTAAAGAGCCTCTTGATGAAAGTGAAAGAGTAGAGTGAAAAAGTTGGCTAAAAGCTCAACTTTCAGAAAATGAGGATCATGGCATCTGGTCCCATTACTTCATGGGAAATAGATGGGGAAACAGTGGAAGACTTTATTTTGGGGGATCTAAAATCACTGCAGATGATGACTGGATCCATGAAATTAAAAGACTCTTACTCCCTGGAAGGAAAATTATGACCAACCTAGACAGCATATTAAAAAGCAGAGACATTATTTTGCCAACAAAGGTCTGTCTAGTCAAGGCTATGGTTTTTCCAATAGTCATGTATGGATGTGAGAGTTGGACTACAAGGAAAACTGAGTGTAGAAGAATTGCTGCTTTTGAACTGTGGTGTTGGAGAAGACTTTTGAGAGTCCCTTAGACTGCAAGGAATTCCAATCAGTCCATCCTAGAGGAGATCAGTCCTGGGTGTTCATTGGAAGGACTAATGTTGAAGCTGAAAGTCCAATATTTTGGCCACCTGATGGGAAGAACTGACTCTTTTGAAAAGACCCTGAGCGTGGGAAAGATTGTAGTTGGGAGGGGAAGCGATGACAGAGGATGATGGTTGGATGGCATCACCGACTCAATGGACATGAATTTGTGTAAACTCTGGGAGTTGGTGAAGGACAAGGAGGCCTGGCATGCTGCAGTCCATGAGGTCGCAAAGAGTTGGACATGACTGAGATACTGAACTGAACTGAACTGACTACTGAAAAATAATGCATCCTACTTGAGGGCATGTTTTTTTTCCTGAAAACATTCTGACTAATCCTGTTATTTTAAAGTGTATATTATTGGAGTGGGTCTAGTGAGATCTTTACAAACTTGAGACAGTTTTTTGATTTATTGTAATAAGATTGCCAGTAGAAATATCAATAACCTCAGACATGCAGATGACACCACCCTTATGGCAGAAAGTGAAGAGGAACTAAAAAGCCTCTTGATGAAAGTTAAAGAGGAGAGTGAAAAAGTTGGCCTAAAGCTCAACATTCAGAAAGCTGAGATCATGGCGTCTGGTCCCATCACTTCATGGCAAATAGATGGGGAAACAGTGGAGACAGTGGCAAACTTTATATTTTTGGGCTCCAAAATCATTGCAGCCATGAAATTAAAAGATGCTTACTCTTTGGAAGGAAAGTTATGACCAATCTAGATAGCATATTTAAAAGCAGAGACATTACTTTGCCAGCAAAGGTCCATCTAGTCTATGATTTTTCCAGTAGTCATGTATGGATGTGAGAGTTGGACTGTGAAGAAAGCTGAGCGCCGAAGAATTGATGCTTTTGAACTGTGGTGTTGGAGAAGACTCTTGAGAGTCCCTTGGACTGCAAGGAGATCCAACCAGTCCATTCCAAAGGAGATCAGTCTTTGGTTGTTCTTTGGAAGGAATGATGCTGAACCTGAAACTCCAGTACTTTGGCCACCTCATGCAAAGAGTTGACACATTGGATAAGACTCTGATGCTGGGAGGGAAATGGAGCAGGAGGAGAAGGGGATGACAGAAGATAAGATGGCTGGATGGCATCACCGACTCGATGGACGTGAGTTTGAGTGAACTCCGGGAGTTGGTGATGAACAGGGAGGCCTGGTGTGCAGCAGTTCATGAGGTCGCCAAGAGTTGGACATGACTGAGCGACTGAACTGAACTAAATAACTGATTAAAAATATATATAATTCTCTTACTAACACTAGCAAGGTGGGGGGGGGCACTCTCTGTACCCCTTCTGATGTCTATGTCAGAAGCTTTCTCTGTCCCATTTCATACTTTAATAAAACCCTGCTACACAAAAGCTCTTGAGTGATCAAGCCTGGTCCCTGATTCCAAAGCTAAATCTTCTTTTTTTGGAGATCATGAATCTGACATTGTTCACCATAAGCTAACATTTCCAAGATATTTGGCTTGAGAGATTAAAATTTTTGTCATTTATGAATATGAAAGACCTAGTAAGAGCAGATTCAGAGAGAATTCTCAATATTTCTGCCTATGGCCAAGTTACCTTTAAGTTTCTGACAGGGGTCCAAATTGCAATATCAAGTATGTAGTTAAATTTATGAGTAGGCATTTTTCTGGAAAAGCTGAGATTGGAGATATAGTCTAAGGAAACAGCATATAGATGATATTTAATATTAGACAATTGGATTGAGTCACCTAGGTAAATGTTTAGATAAGTAGAAGGTTCAAGACTGAGCCAAGATCAAATAACAGTATTCAGTAGTTCAGCATGTCAGTAAGTACAAAAATAGATATAAAGGGAAAATGATGGGAGAGAGAAAGAAAGAGGAAAATAAGGAGTCAGGAAGCCAAGACAGGCTTCCCTGGTAGCTCAGTGATAAAGAATCGGCCTGCCAGTGCAGGAGATGTAGGTTTGATCCCTAGGTGGGGAAGATCTCCTGGAAAAGGAAATGGCAATCCTCTCCAGTATTCTTGCCTGAGAAATTCCATGGAGAGAGGAGCCTGGCAGGCTATGGTCCATGTGATCACAAAAAAAAATGGACATGGTTTAACAACTAAACAACAAATTAACAAAGCAAAGAAAAGAAAGTATGTAAAGGATAAAGCTGGGGTCCGCTGTCTGGACAGTTTAAATGGAGTGTTCTCAGTGGAAGACTTCCAAATAAATCATAAATATGGGGAAGGGAAATGAAGACAACTGTTTAAATAATTTCAGCTAGGAAATGAAATGGGAAAAACAGGGCCATAGCTGAAGAGAAATGTAAGGCCAGAGATACTTTTACCTTAATTGGAGATTCTAGTACATATTTGTATGCTGATGGAAATTATGGCATGAAAAGGAAAAAAATCAGGAGTGCATGAGAAGGAATAATTGGAGGGCATAAATTGAGAAGGCAAAAACAAATTTGATCCAGAGCTGAGGCAAGACAGATGTTGTTGACATGAGCAAGGGAATGAATCTATAGTGGAAAAACTGAAAGCAGAAGATATGTGTGTAAGTGAAGGTAGGTTGGTAGCTTGGATGTGGGGATGATGAGGGATTTCCAAAAGGATATTCATCTAGTACATTTCCATAATTGCGGAGAGTTTCATTCTACAGCACTAATCTAGATAATTATTACCATCTTAAAATTACAGAAACATATTCTTCCATTTTTTTCTGAAAATGTACATTTTACATATTTTTCTATTTAAAATTTGAAAAGTATACTTATACTTGATGTACATTAAATATTTAATTTGTTTTTCACAATAATTAGCCAATTATCTTTAAGACAAGCTGTGCTTCAATGTATGGGTCATATATTTTAGAAAAATCATATTGTTGGAATTTAATTGTATTATGAATTCATTTGAAAATATTGCCTTCTTATAGTATGATATATCCCTTAATCTATTATGAACTTCCATTTGATTAAAATTTTTATAATAATTATTTTATTTATAAATCTACCATAGTTAATTCCTGTTTTTAATAGTTGTTATAATAAATGTCATATGCTCTTTCATTAATTTTTTTATTATGTATTGGTTTTCCATGCAACCGACATACTACATGTATCATATTAGTAGTTTTCATAATGATCATACTGGGGTTTTTAATATGAATAATCACATTATCTCCATAGAAACAACATTCTGAAAGTGATAAAAACAGTTACTGATAACCATATTGTATATCTTGTCCCTATTTGTTAGCTGAGATTTTTTCTTTCTTTTGAATTAATGTGGTGGTATTTCTGTTCTTTTTATCCCCTCCATTTTTATCTAGGAATCTAGTAAGTACTGTTCATCAGACTAGAGAAATTTCTTTTGATAACTTATTAAGAATGATTAATTATTGGAAATAATTATTATTTTAATATAATATTTGAGGGCACCTGGAAAAATCTTTGTGATATTTTACATTTTGTATAATAAATAATTTTAATTTCATAAATTATACAAAAGTATTTCTTGATGTGAAAATATCATTTAAAAATATTCCAAATCTTTATTTTTCTTGAATCTATTTTTCATTTTTATTACATCACAGTTAAGAATAATTATTTCAGAGTACATGGTAAATTTTGGAATCTTTTCCTGAATGAAATATATTTTGCCTTTTGAATTGAATGTTTGGTTTGTTTGACATAGAATTCTCTTTCAAAGAGAATATCTCTGATATCAACTTATTATCTTTTATCACTTCATGACTAACAAAAAAAAAAGAGCTGGTACTAATCTAATTATTGATACATTTCAGACAATTTTCTTTTTTCTTTTTTTGTACTTGGTGTCTGCAAATTTACCCATCTGGGCCTCAGCAGTTCTAAGCGTATATTATTATTATTTATTATTACATTGGATTCCTTCTCACCATTTTTTTTCCTCTCCTTGAATTTTCTTTTAGATGTTTATGAGAGAAGCTAGTCTCTCTCTTTTTCATTACCTTTCTTTTTTTTTTTTTTTTTGGATTATTTTTATTATTTTTATTATTTTTTTTAGTTTTTTATTTTTTTAATTTTAAAATCTAATTCTTACATGCATTCCCAAACATTACCTTTCTCTCAACCTTCACACTTTGGTTTTCACACTTTCTTCTTAGAGAATGCCACAGCACAGATTCTCAGCATACAATATACTCATCAACTTTGTCCCTCATTCTTTTTAATTCATATAGTTAGACTTTGGTATTTTTAATTTTCACTTACACTGATTGTTACTTTTATTGCAGTTCAGCCTTATTGATTTCTTGGATTTGGATTTTTTGCATCATAATATTTTATGCATATAAAAAATGTCTGTAATACAGCAATAAGCTATAAATCACAATAATAACATGAACAAAAATAAAAATTAACACTAATGAAAAGTCAAAGCTACCTATATTCTTTCTCCAAATCTCGTTCCTCTGCCTCCACACTGAATTTTTATACTTATTCTTTTATAACTTTTTTGAATTAAATTATCACTTATGTATATAATCTTAAGTATATTGTTTAAGACTAAAAAACATAAAAATAGTGTCACGACCCACTCCAGTATTCTTGCCTAGGAAATCCGATGGATAAAGGAACCTGATGGGTTATAGTCTGTGGGATTGCAAGAATTGAACACAACTTAGTGACTTAACCACCATAACAATACACATAACAGTCTACAGAAACTTATTTTTCACTAAGCTTTATATTTCTAAGATTCATGCATGTTGTTGTATTCAGCTTTTTTCAAGACTGTATAAAACTCTGCTGTACAAAGTCCACAGATTTTTACCCTCTCCTCAGTTTATGAGTAAGTGGCTTGTGTTTCTGGGTTTTCTTTTGTTTTCTTCTTGTTTGCTATTTTAATCAGTGATATGCATGTCTTCTCATGCATACATACAAGAATTTTGTAGATGACATAACTAAAAATAGAACTTCCAGGGTATATATATCTTCAGCTTCACAAGATAATGCTGGTTGTTTTCCAAAAGTATTAAGATAATGTGTATCTAATCCTTGAATTATTATAACTCCATGATCCTGTATATTTTAACACAGTAAAAACATTTCATTTATTTTCAAAAATTAATACAAGGTTTTTTTTTGCATTCCTTTTCCCAATTATCATTATATTTTAATATTCTTTGTGAAGTTAATGTAATATGCAGGTAGAATGTCATTAATCTTTGCAATTAATCTTCACACATATTACATGTAATGTTTCATCATGTATCCACATATTATTTTATGAGTATCAGGAAAGTTTCATAGTTCTCAGTAGCTCATTCCTATATATAGCCTTAATTCACTGATATTATATATCCAAATTTCTTTCTCACTTGGCATTTTGCAAGGGCATTTCTCAGACTAAATCATTCAAATCTTATCACATAATGCTGCATGTAAATTGTTGTTTGCTTATTTGCTTCTTTGAATAATCCAGTCTCAATGCATCCCTTTAAAGGCTAAAGCTTCATCTCTGAATATCCTCCACATTATTCTAACCTTATAGTAAATCTCAAAGGCAGACCCAGCACAGGACAGAAACACTGTATTCCCTTGAGTCAGGCCCTTTCTACTTCTTCCCCAGTTCAGATGAGGGCCTAAGTCTGACTGAGTACAGAGTATGTGTTTAACCTGAAATGCAGTTGGGACAACATAGAATATAAATAATTGGGGGTAAAGGAATACATGTTAACCTGGATTTCAGCTGGGGAATCACTGTCAAAAAATGGATAAAATTGATCTGAAGCTATTCCATAGCATGAACATTATTCTATTTCCTTTCTATAACTTCATGTGGGACTTCTTGAGCTCGGTGTTTCTGGGTAATGTCCATCTTCATAGTTACCTCCTGACTATGATTTGCTGACTCTTATATCTTTTCATTCTCTGTTCAGTATCACTTGCTTCCTTCTTATTTTATATTCTATATATATATGCGCTGTTGTTGCTTGGTTGCTAAGTCACGTCTGACTCTTTATGACTCCATGGACTGCAGCATGACAGGTTCCTCTGTCTTTTAGTATACATATATGCTAAGTTGCTTCAGTCATGTCCAACTTTTTGCAACCCTATGGACTGTAAATTTCCAGGCTCTTCTGTCCATGTCCATGGGATACTCAAGGTAAGAATACTGAAGTGGGTTTCCATGCCCTCCTTCAGGGGATCTTTCCAATTCAGGAAATGAGCATGCATCTCTTACATCTCCTGCCTTCTTGGCAGTCAGGTTCTTTACCACTAGCAGTGCCATATATGTAAATTATATATTTCCCTTACAGTATTCAATCAGGAATACCATATCCTTCTCATACATTGTTTCTAAGGATCAAGAAGAGAAGGTTATTTGTGAAGGATGGAGGAGGACACAGTATTTTGTGTAGCAGAGAAATTTAAATATTTTAAAATATAAGTAACTTTTTATCACACCATAGTGGTGTTTGGATGCATGGTCTCTTCTTTGACATTTCATCCCAAACCTCAGAATGGTCTCAGAATGGTACCCCATTCCTCAGAAGTAAACCCCCCAAATTCTCCCATGTTTGTATGCAGAGATATTTCCTTGCTATTTTTTACTATATATCATCTAGTAAACTTATTTTCTTCTGCCATATCTGTGTTTAATCCATTGCTGCTTTTAACAGGCTTGATGAAATGCAAAAAAAAAAATTAGTAATGAAGAAAGTGTGGCAAAACTCTACTTTCAATTTGGTGTGTAAGATGTTGATTGCACAATAAAGAACTCAATGAACAAAACATTAACAAGAGATGACAGAATATGAAGGTAAGAAATATTTTCTGTGTTCTCAAAAAGCAGACATGTGGAATGATGCCTGTGGTTATTTTATTTCTAGCTATACTGCATTTATTTACAACAAAATATCACTGAAAGCAAAACCAAAAACACTTCAGGTATACATGGCATTTTTTTTTTTTATTAGATTGCTGAGTTTGAAGAGGAAAAGTCCCTTTTATTAGATCATGTTTCCCCAAAAGCAGTATAAAGAGAGGACTTGAGTTAAGTTAGTTAATTTCACTGATGTCCTAAGGAGCATAGGTAAGGAATCAGGAAGGGAAATACAAAGAGGCATAAGGGTACATTGCAAAAGCAGCTAATCTATTGATTACTTACTGTAACAGTATCAAGTTAAAGGACTATCCAACTAAAATATAATATGGAGGAGGAAACAAAAATGCCTTCATTTCAGTTGCTCAGTTGTGTCCGACTCTTTGTGACCCCATGAATTGCAGCATGCCAGGCCTCCCTGTCCATCATCAACTCCTGGAGTTCACTCAGACTCACGTCCATCGAGTCAATGATACCATCCAGCCATCTCATCCTCTGTCGTCCCTTCTCCTCCTGCCCACAATCCTTCCCAGTATCAGTCTTTTCCAGTGAGTCAACTCTTCACATGAGGTGGCCAGAGTACTGGAGTTTCAGCTTTAGCATCATTCCTTCCAAGAAATCCCAGGGCTGATCTCATTCAGAATGGACAAGTTGGATCTCCTTGCAGTCCAAGGGACTCTCAAGAGTCTTCTCCAACACCACAGTTCAAAAGCATCAATTCTTCGGCTCTCAGCCTTCTTCACAGTCCAACTCTCAAATCTATACATGACTACGTGAAAAATCAGAACCTTGACTAGATGGATCTTTGTTGGCAAAATAATGTCTCTGCATTTGAATATACTATCTAGGTTGGTCATAACTTTTCTTCCAAGGAGTAAGCGTCTTTTAATTTAGATATCTCTAAATCAAAAACTTTAACTGTAATCCAGGAAAATTCTACTGAAGGAAAAGGCTAAACAAAATATTCTCTAATTTTTTCCTGGAAAGAAAGAGCAATTCATATTCTTGGAAGATGATAATGCACCTTCAAGAAGATCATGCAAACTCTTCTGAATTTTTATCTTCATAGTAAAATGAACATCCAGTTTTAAAGTCAATAAGCCTTACTTGACTGGCTTATGTACATATGCTGCTGCTGCTGCTGCTAAGTCACTTCAGTCGTGTCCGACTCTGTGCGACCCCATAGACGGCAGCCCACCATGCTCCCCTGTCCCTGGGATTCTCCAGGCAAGAACACTGGAGTGGGTTGTCATTTCCTTCTCCAATGCATGAAAGTTAAAAGTGAAAGTGAAGTCGCTCAGTCATGTCCGACTCCTAGAGACCCCATGGATTGCAGCCTACCAGCCTCCTCTGTCCATAGGATTTGCCAGGAAAGAGTACTGGATTTAGTTGCCATTGCCTTCTCCTATATACATATGAGTGATTCATTTTTTCCAGTTTCTCTTTTAGATGGAAATGGAAAGAAACCATTTTAGAATTCAATGTCAAGGGAACGTCTCTCATAACTATGATAAGCTCCTTGTGATCTTCTTATTAAAAAAAAGAATGTTGCCCACCATTCAGTTCTACAAGAATCAAGTCATTAACTACTACAGTTGCCAACATACAACAAACCCTGAAAGAAATACAGGGTGGAGATCAAAATAAGCCACTCTCTGCTCTGGAAACACAGGATAAATCTGAATAAATTGAATTCTTACACCCTCCCATACTTAGAAAAGCACTAAAATCATTCATTGAGATATCTGTTCCTTGTTACAAGCAGTAACTTTTTACCAAGAAGTATGCATGATTATTAATACAAGCAACTCTTTCCCAAAATCATACACATAATGACTTCATCACATACCCTCTTGCCACTTCTTTCTCAGAGCTATCTGAGAGCCTGTCCCCTGGGCTATCATCCTCAGTAAGACACTAAACTCAACTCATAGCTCTTACATTGTGTTGTGTGTGTTTCTCAAGTCAACACTCCAATAAAATTTGTCTTCAAATTTCAAGTGTATCTCTTCCTTTTGAAAAGGATCATTTATCAAAGTATTAACAAAGTATATGTCTCAAATGATTTTCCTCTTATGTCTCCTGGTCTAAATTTCCTCGTTCAATAATTTTTAAATGGATTTTGAAAATAATAATAATTATTATTTCAATATGCCCTTACTTACTGAAAGCACTTACTAAAGTGCTTACCTACTTTCAGTCTATCTTCTACAAATACAGGGTAAAAGTGGTTTACATTTTGTTTTACATTTAAACAGCTGGGCAAGTGAATTCACTTGCTTTTTGCTTTATACAAAAACCATGAAATCAAATGTCTTAAGAAATTATTGCTCTTTAAAAAATCAGTCATATTTAGTACACTTTTGTATATATTAAATATGAAAATTATAAGGTACAGTTAATGCTTTTATTCCCTACTGGGGGAGATGACTTACAATTCTTTTACACTCCCTTAAGTCTTTCTGTCTCTCACACACACACACAGTTTTCAATGTGTATATTCTGTTTAGCTTAATTACTTCAAGCACTGTATTCTTTCATAATCATGCATTATTAATGCAAATTTAAAATGCAAGTAGCAAAACAACATCTGTTTAATAGCTTTATTTTAAATGCTATATGGATAACTTAAAAATCTTAAACAAATCTGCATGTGACATTTTCAGAACACTGGGCATGTATGACAGAGGTATTCCTCTGCTTACATTTTCACACAAATGTGGGAATGGGAGCCTGAGGCAATGTGAATAGCAGCTCTTCAAATTTCAAAGGATCTGTGAAGGATTCTTGCTCTGCTCTTGCCATCATGAATTGGCCTATGCTTGGGGAGCAATTAAAATTAAATAGCCTCCAAATAGCAAAAAGCAAACCTCTCTAGTTGTGAGTATGAGTATACTCTCTCACAGAAGTGGTAAAGGAGAAGTGCTAAGATAGAGCAAAACAACAGAGCAGAGAAGGACATAACATTCTATTTTCAGAGTATATACTTTCTAGACAACATTTAACTGTAGGCATATTTCTTCATGTTTCCAACTCTGTTAGAATACATATGTGTGTGGTATGTTTATATGTATATGCTGGTGCTGCTGCTAAGTCGCTTCAGTTGTGTCTGACTCTGCGCGACCCCACAGACGGCAGCCCACCAGGCTTCCCCGTCCCTGGGATTCTCCAGACAAGAACACTGGAGTGGGTTGCCATTTCCTTCTCCAATCCATGAAAGCGAAAAGTCAAAGTGAAGTCGTTCAGTCGTGTCTGACTCCCCGCGACCCCATGGACTGCAGCCCACCAGGCTCCTCTGTCCATGGGATTTTCCAGGCAAGAGTACTGGAGTGCGGTGCCATACAAACTTGCACATTGTAATAATCATTAAGCACTGTTATGAGATCAGTGCATCCTTGCAAATTGATGCTTTGAGTATATTAAGCAGTTGTTATACTTCCTAACTTCTGTACTGTAAAGAAATCCCCTAGAATTAGTCACAAAGTTATATGATGCCTATTAAAATTTCAGTAAACCTTCACTTTTTTTGACATGACATACAACCATTTGCAAGAATGATGAACATGCTTTTAATCCACCAAATCTTTCTTTTTCATTTTATCATAAGTTGTACACTTTTAATTTTATATGGCTTAAGCTGAATTATAGGGAAAAGTCAATTTGAAATTCAGATTTAGCTGTTCACGTTGAGAAAAAAAAGGATCACACACACACACACAACACAAACACACACACACAAGGCCGTATTAGTTACATGATTCGATTATCAGCGTGAATAGTACCACAGATGTCCTAGTCATATTTTGGGCTCCAAAATCACTACAGATGGTGACTACAGCCATGAAATTAAAAGACACCTGCTCCTTTGAAGAAAAGCTATGACCAACCAAGATAGCATATTAAAAAGGAGAGACATTCCTTTGCTGATAAAAGTTCGTCTAGTCAAAGCTATGGTTTTTTCAGTAGTCATGTATGTATGTGAGAGTTGGACCATTAAGAAAGCTGAGCACCAAAGAATTGATGCCTCTGAACTGTGGTGTTGGAGAAGACTCTTGAGAGTACCTCAGACTGCAAAGAGATCCCACCAATCAATCATAAAGGAAATCAGTCCTGAATATTCATTGGAATGACTGATGTTGAAGCTGAAACTCCAATACTTTGGTCACCTGATGCGAAGAGCTGACTCAATTGAAAAGACCCTGATTATGGGAAGGATTGAAGGCAGAAGTAGGAAGGGATGACAGAGGATGAGATGGTTGGATGGCATCACCAATTTAATGAACATGTGTTTGAGCATACTCCAGGAATTAGTGATGGACAGGGAGACCTGGTGTGCTGCAGTTTATGGGGTTGCAAAAAGTCAGACACGACTGAGTGAATGAACTGAACTGAACTGTACTAGTCCACTGACATTTTTTATTTTAGGGAACTCTTTACCAGGATAATGATAGTTGAAAATAACTTGTTTACTTAAGGGACTCTTGACAAGCCATTTAAGACTGCTCACCTTGTCAAGAGAGAGAATCAAATAATTGTTTATACATCAAGATGCTCCAAAATCCTTGCCCAAAAACTTGCTATATTCATCTATTCCTAAAATATTATATAATAACCCTTATCCAAAGTCCATCAAGCCTTTGGCTGAAAGATAATTTATTAAGTCAAACCATCAAATACCATAAGTATGCAGACTCTGCCCTTTCCATTCTAGGATGCTATTAAGTCTGCATCAAAGTAAGCAATACTTCATCACAGTAAGCAATAAACTCAGCTCTACTCTATCAAGAGTTCAACAATCCCACTGCTGGGCATACACACTGAGGAAACCAGAATTGAAAGAGACACATATACCCCAATGTTCATTGCAGCACTGTTTATAATAGCCAGGACATGGAAACAACCTAGATGTCCATCAGCAGATGAATGGATAAGAAAGCTGTGGTACATATACACAATGGAGTATTACTCAGCCATTAAAAAGAATACAGTTGAATCAGTTCTAATGAGATGGATGAAACTGTAGCCGATTATACAGAGTGAAGTAAGCCAGAAAGAAAAAACACCAATACAGTATACTGACACATATATACGGAATTTAGAAAGATGGTAATGATGACCCTGTATGCGAGACAGCAAAAGAGACACAGATGTGTAGAGCGGACTTTTGGACTGTGAGGGAGAGGGAGAGGGTAGGATGATTTGGGAGAATGGCATTGAAACATGTATACTATCATGTAAAAAAAAAAAAAAAAAGAGTTCAACATGGAGCCAGCTTGCATTATCCTTGTGGTTGTTGTATATATAGATAACTAAAACATAAAGGCAATTGGGAGGAGCCAGGGTAGGAGAGGGGTCTCCCTTGTGGCTCAGTTCAACTCAGTTCAGTTGCTCAGGCATGTCATACACTTTGCAACCCCATGGACTACAGGATGCCAGGCCTCCCTGTCCATCACCAATTCCTAGAATTTACCAAAACCCAAAATCTTAATGTCGACTAAGTTGGTGATGCCATCCAACCATCTCATCCTGTGTTGTCCCCTTCTTCTCCTACCTTCAATCTTTAAAAGCATTAGGGTCTTCTCAAATGAATCAGCTCTTCACATCAGGTGGCCAAAGTACTGGAGTTTCAGCTTCAACATGATCTCTTTTAGGATAGACTGGTTGGATTTTCCTGCATTCCAAGGGATTCTCAAGAGTCTTCTCCAACACCACAGTTCAAAAGCATCAATTCTTCGGTGCTCAGCTTTTTTTTATAGTCCAACTCTCACATAGATACATGACCACTGGAAAAACCATATTTTTGAGGAGACAGACTTTTGTTGGCATTATTGTCTCTGCTTTTTAAGATGCTTTCTAGCTTGGTCATAACTTTCCTTACAAGGTATAAGTGTCTTTTAATTTCATGACTGCAGTCACCATCTGCAGTGATTTCGGAGCCCAAAAAAATAAAGTCTGACACTGTTTCCCCATCTATTGCTATGAAGTGATGGGACGGATGCCATGATCTTAGTTTTCTGATGCTGAGCTTTAAGGCAAATTTTGTACTCTCATCTTTCACTTTCATCAAGAGGCTTTTTAGTTCTTCTTTACTTTCTGCCATAAGGGTGGTGTCATCTGCATATCTCAGGTTATTGATATTTCTCTTGGCAATCTTGATTCCAGTTTGTGTTTCATCCAGCCTAGTGTTTCTCATGATGTACTCTGCATATAAGTTAAATAAGCAGGGTGACAATACACAGCCTTGACGTACTCCTTTACCGATTTGGAACCAGTCTGTTGTTCCATGTCTAGTTCTAACTGTTGCTTCCTGACCTGCATACAGGTTTCTCAAGAGGCAGGTCAGGTGGTCTGCTATTCCCATCTCGTTCAGAATTTTCCACAGTTTATTGTGATCCACACAGTCAAAGGCTTTGGCATAGTCAATAAAGAAGATGTTTTTCTGGAACTCTCTTGCTTTTTCCATGATCCAGCAGGTGTTTGGAATTTGATCTCTGGTTCCTCTGCATTTTCTCAAGCCAGCTTGAACTTCTGGAATTTCATGGTTCACATATTGTTAAAGCCTTGCTTGGACAATTTTGAACATTACTTTACTAGCGTGTGAGATGAGTGCAATTGTGCAGTAGTTTGAGCATTCTTTGAAATCGCCATTCTTAGGGATTAGAATGAAAACTGGCCTTTTCCAGTCCTGTGGCCACTGCTTAGTTTTCCAAATAGGCTGGTATATTGAGTGCAGCTCTTTCACAGCATCGTCTTTTAGGATTTGAAATAGCTCAACGAGAATCTGATTACCTCCACTAGCTTTGTTTGTACTGATGCTTCCTGAGGCCTGCTTGACTTCGCATTCCAGGATGTCTGGCTCTAGGTGAGTGATCACACCATCATGATTATCTGGGTCATGAAGATCTTTTTTGTATAGTTCTTCTGCATATTCTTGCCACCTCTTCTTAATATCTTCTGCTTCTGTTAAGTTCATACAATTTCTGTCCTGTATTGAGCCCATATTTTCATGAAATATCCCCTTGGTGTCTCTAAGTTTCTTGAAGATATATATAGTATTTCCCATTCCATTGTTTTCCTGTAATTCTTTGCCTTGATCACTGAGGAAGGCTTTCTAATCTTTCTTCGCTATTCCTTGGAACTCTGCATTCCAATGGGAATATCTTTCATTTTCTCTCTTTTTTTTTTTTTTCACTTCCCTTCTTTTCATAGCTATTTGTAAGGCATCTCAGACAGATATTTGCTTTTTTGCATTTCTTTTTCTTGGAGGTGATCTTGAACCCATTCTCCTATACAATGTCAGGAACCTCTGACCATAATTCACCAGGCACTCTGTTTATCAGATCCAGTCCCTTAACACTATTTCTCACTGCCCCTCTATTATTGTAGGGGATTTGATTAGGGTCATATTTGAATGCTCTAGTGGTTTTCCCTTCTTTCTTCCATTTAAGTCTGAATTTGGCAATAAAGATTTCATGATCTGAGTCACAGTCCACTCCTGGTCTTATTTCTGCTGACTGTATAGAGCTTCTCCATCTTTGGTTGCAAAGAATATCATCAATCTGATTTGGTATTGACCATCTGGTGATGTCCATGTGTAGAGTCTTCTCTTGTGTTGTTGGAAGAGGGTGTTTTCTATGACCAGTGCCTTCTCTTGGCAGAACTCTATTAGCCTTTGCCCTGCTTCATTCTGTACTCCAAGGCCAAATTTGCCTGTTACTCCAGGTGTTTCTTGACTTCCTACTTTTGCATTCCAGCCCCCTATAATAAAAAGGACATCTTTTTTTTGGGGTGTTAGTACTAAAAGTTCTTGTAGGTCTTCATAGAACCATTCAATCTCAGCTTCTTCGGCATTATTGGTCAGGGTATAGCCTTGGATTACTGTGATATTGAATGGCTTGCTTTTAAAACAGAGACCATTCTGTTGTTTTTCAAATTGCATCCAAGTACTGCATTTTGGACTCTTTTGTTGAGTATGAGGGCTACTCCATTTCTTCTAAGGGATTCTTGCCCATAGTAGTAGATATGAAGGTCATCTGAGTTAAATTCACCCATTCCAGTCTGTTTTAGTTTGCTGATTCCTAAAATGTCAATGTTCACTCTTGCCATCTCCTGTTTGACCACTTCCAATTTGCTTTGATTCATGGACTTAACATTGCAGATCCCTATTCTATATTGGTCTTACAGCATTGGCTTTACTCCATCACCAGTCATATCCACAACTGGGTGTTGTTTTTACTTTGGCTCCTTCTCTTCATTCTTTCTAGTATTATTTTCCCACTGATCTCCAGTAGCATATTGGGCACCTACCAACCTGAATAGATCATTTTTCAGTGTCCTCTCTTTTTGCCTTTCACACTGTTCATGGGCTTTTTAAGGCAAGGATATGGAAGTGGTTTGCCATTCTCTTCTCCAGTGAACCACATTTTATCAGAACTCTCCACCATGACCCATCTGTCTTGGGTGGTGCCACATGGCACGGCTTGTAGTTTCACTGAGTTAGACAAGGCAGCTATCCATGTGATTAGATTGGTTAGTGTTCTGTGATTGTGGTTTTCAGTCTGTCTGCCTTCTGATGGAGAAGGATAAGAGGATAAGAGTCTGGAGCAGTGAGTGGTGGCTGCACAGTGCTAGAGTGGTGAGCAGCTGAGAGGAGATACCCCACGTCCAAGGTCAGGAGTGGCAGCGGCCCTTCACTGGACTGGCAGTAAGGAGATAACCCACATTCAAAGTCAGAGGCACCCCAGTAAGGTGGTAGGAGGGGCAAATTCATGTTTAGAATCAAACCTTATTCCTACCATAGACTCTAAGAGGGTTCAAACAAACTTGGTGACCACCAGGACACAGGGAACCCACAGAGACTGAGACAGAACTGTGTTTGAGTGTCTCTGTTGGGGCTGCAGGTCAGCAGTGGACTGCCAAAGGGACAGGGGCTCTGGGTACAGCAGATTTGGTTATGACATAAGCCCTCTTGAAGGAGATCACCATTGATCCCACCATAGAGTTGTCAGAACTTACACAGGACCAGAAAATAGACTCTTGGAGGGCAAAAACAGAACATTGTGCATCAGGACCCAGAAGAAAGGAGCAGTGACCCCACAAAGTCTGACTCATACTTGCCTGTGAGTGTCCAGGAGTTTCCAGCAGACACATGGGTTGGTGGTGGCCAGCTGCAGGATTGGGGGCACTGAGTGTAGCGATACATGCATGGGATCTTTTAAAGGAGGTCACCGTTATCTTCATTACCTCCACCATAGTGTGGCCTCAGGTAAATAGAAAGGATCAAGACCGTCCGCAAGGAAAAGATATGCAAAACAGCAAAATGGCTGTCTGGGGAGGCCTTACAAATAGCTGTGAAAAGAAGAGAAATGAAAAGCAAAGGAGAAAAGGAAAATTATTCCCATCTGAATGCAGAGTTCCAAAGAATACCAAGGAAATATAAGAAAGCCTTCCTCAGGAATCAATGCGAAGAAATAGAAGAAAACAACAAAATGGGAAAGATGAGAGATCACTTCAAGAAAATTAGAGATACCAAGGGAACATTTCATAAAGATATGGGCTCGATAAAGAACAGAAATGGTATGGACCTAACAGAAGCAGAAGATATTAAGAAGTGGTGGCAAGAACACACGGAAAAACTGTACAAAAAAAGATCTTCACAACCAAGATAATCACGATGGTGTGATCACTCACCCAGAGCCAGACATCCTGGAATATGAAGTCAAGCGGGCCTCAGGAAGCATCACTACAAACAAAGTTAGTGGAGGTAATGGGATTCCAGTTGAGCTATTTCAAATCCTAAAAGATGATGCTGTGAAAGTGTTGCACTCAATATGCCAGCAAATTTGGAAAACTCAGCAGTGGCCACAGGACTGGAAAAGGTCAGTTTTCATTCCAATCCCCAAAAGGCAATTTCAAAGACTGCTCAATAAATGCTGGAGAGGGTGTGGAGAAAAGGGAACCCTCTTACACCATTGGTAGGAATGCAAACTAGTACTGCCTCTATGGAGAATAGTGTGGAGATTCCTTAAAAAACTGGAAATAGAACTGCCTTATGACCCAGCAATTCCACTGCTGGGCATACACACCGAGGAAACCAGAATTGAAAGGGACACATGTACCGCAATGTTCATCACAGCACTGTTTATAATAGCTAGGACATGGAAGTAACCTAGATGTCCATTAGCAGATGAATGGATAGGAAAGCTGTGGTACATATTCACAATAGATTATTACTCAGCCTTTAAAAAGAATACATTTGAATCAGTTCTAATGAGGTGGATGAAACTGGAGCGGATTATACAGAGTGAAGTAAGCCAGAAAGAAAAACACCAATATAATATATTAAAAAATATATATGGAATTTACAAAGATGGTAATGATAACCCTGTATGCGAAACAGCAAAAGAGACAGATATATAGAACAGGCTTTTGGATTCTGTGGGAGACGGAGAGGGTGGGATGATTTGGGAGAATGACATTGAAACATGTACTCTCATGTAAGAAAAGAATCACCAGTCTAGGTTCAATACAGGATACAGGATGCTTGAGGCTGGTGCACTGGGATGACCCAGAGATATGATCTGGGGTGGGTGGTGGGAGGGGGGTTCAGGATTGGGAACTCATGTACACCCATGGCAGATTCATGTCAGTGTATGGCAAAACCAATACAGTATTGTAAAGTAAAAAATAATAATAATATTAATAATAAAAAGAATGCTCAAACTACTGCACAATTGCACTCAGCTCACACGCTAGTAAAGTAATGCTCAAAATTCTCCAAGCCAAGCTTCAGCAATATGTGAACTGTGAACTTCTGGATGTTCAAGCTGGTTTTAGAAAAGGAAGAGGAACCAGAGATCAAATTGCCAACATCCACTGGATAATCAGAAAAGCAAGAGAGTTCCAGTAAAACATCTATTTCTGCTTTATTGACAATGCCAAGGCCTTTGACTGTGTGGATCACAATAAACTGTGGAAAATTCTGAAGGAGATGGGAATACCAGACCACCTGACTTGCCTCTTGAGAAACCTGTATGCAGGTCAGGAAGCAACAGTTAGAACTGGACATGGAACAATAGACTGGTTCCAAATAGGAAAAGGAGTAAGTCAAGGCTGTATATTGTCACCCTGCTTACTTAACTTATATGCAGAGTAGATCATGAGAAATCCTGGGCTGGAAGAAGCATAAGCTGGAATCAAGATTGCCGGGAGAAATATCAATCATCTCAGATATGCAGATGACTTTACCCTTATGGCAGAAAGTGAAGAAGAAAGAGCCTCTTGATGAAAGTGAAAGACGAGAGTGAAGTAGTTGGCTTAAAGCTCAACATTCAGAAAACTAAGATCATGGCATCCAGTCCCATCACTTCATGGCAAATAGATGGGGAAACAGTGGAAACAGTGGCTGACTTTATTTTTCTGGGCTCTAAAATGACTGCAGATAGTGATTGCAGCCATGAAATTAAAAGACGTTTACTCCTTGGAAGGAAAGTTATGACCAACCTAGATAGCATATTCAAAAGCAGAGACATTACTTTGCCAACTAAGGTCCCTCTAGTCAAGGCTATGGTTTTTCCAGTGATCCTGTATGGATGTGAGAGTTGGACTGTGAAGAAAGCTGAGCACCAAAGAATTGATGCTTTTGAACTCTGGTGTTGAAGAAGACTCTTGCGAGTCCCTTGGACTGCAAGGAAATCTAACCAGTCTCTCCTGAAGAAGATCAGTCCTGGGAGTTCATTGGAAGGTCTGATGCTGAAGCTGAAACTCCAATATTTTGGCCACCTCATGTGAAGAGTTGACTCTCTGGAAAAAACCCTGATGCTGGGATGGATTAGGGGTAGGAGGAGAAGGGGACGACAGAGGATGAGATGGCTGGATGGCATCACCGACTCAACGGACATGAGTTTGGGTAAACTCCGCGAGTTGATGATGGGCAGGGTGGCCTGGTGTCCTGTAATTCATGGGGTTGCAAAGAGTTGGACATGACTGAGGGACAGAACTGAACTGAACTGAAATAGCATGGAGGGAACACAGCTCCACCCATTAACAGAAAATTGTGTTAAAGGTTACTGAACATAGCCCCGCCCATCAGAACAAGACCAGTTTCCCCCTCAGTCAGTCTCCCCCATCAGGAAGCTTCCATAATACCTTGTTGCTCAGCTGTTAAAAAATCTGCCTTCATCCTTATCACCTGAATGTGTCCCTTCCCTCAGCCCTGTGTTGTTTGATTGAACTGCAAATGAATTGTGGAGATTTGATGAGTTGTGTATAATAATTAGTAAAGTATCAGACACATAGCAATATTGAATGATATTGAATCATTCAATAGAGGTTCACATTACTGATAGTTTTGCATTTCTTTCTTTATAAGCGGGATTTTTTTTCCTCTTAAGAACTTCTGTATTCAATGTAAAATGTTGGAAAACATTAAATATATAATTAAAAAAAATAATTATCCCATAGTCTAGTATAAACATTTAGTAAACATTAATATATTTCCTTCTTTAAATTATTTTTTCCAAAGGTAGATTTGTATATATTTATTGATTCTAAAATTTAAATACATTGAATAGACATTTTTGTACTCTGTCATAGTTTATTTACTATTAATTTAGAATTTTTATGGTTTAAATACTTTTTCAAATGATCTTATACTTTATATAATTTGTGAAAGCTCATAAACTACTAGTGCTTATATATTTCTATCAGATTAATATTAAGACATGGATATTTTTAACTTTATTAAATTCTATAAAGAATTATGTTAAAAGCATCATAGCCCTACTAAATGGCCCTTTTATTAAAAAAAAAAAAATTCTTACATAATACTCTAGTCTTCAGTAAATGTTAATCTTGTGAGCTCTGACTTCATAGCACCAGGGTTGAATCTATCTCACTTTGAATTTTTAACATTTGTGTTGTTCATCTTATCTAATTGGAAAAGACAGCTCACAAAAACATTGTGGAATTAAACAATATAGTTCATTCAAAGCATTTGCTGAATTACACAATTGATTATTTTTTAAAAATCCACAAATTTGCCATATAAACAAATTCACTAAGAAAACAAAAACTATCATAAATGTTTGAAGTGTATTCTTTGGTTAATAGTAACGAGTTTTAGAAAAAAAAAATTAACATCAGTTCAGTTCAGTCTCTTAGTCGTGTCTGACTCTTTGTAACCCCATGAATTGCAACACGCCAGGCCTCCATGTCCATCACCAACGCTCAGAGTTCACTCAAACTCATGTGCATCGAGTAAGTGATGCCATCCAGCCATCTCATCCTCTGTCGTCCCCTTCTCCTCCTGCCCCCAATCCCTCCCAGCATCAGAGTCTTTTCCAATGAGTCAACTCTTCGCATGAGGTGGCCAAAGTATTGGAGTTTCAGCTTTAGTATCAGTCCTTCCAAAGAACACCTAGGACTGATCTCCTTTAGAATGGACTGGTTGGATCTCCTTGCAGTCCAAGGGACTCTCAAGAGTCTTCCCCAACACCACAGTTCAAAAGCATCAATTCTTCAGCGCTCAGCTTTCTTCTCAGCTCAACTCTCACATCCATAAATGGCCACTGGAAAAACCATAGCCTTGACTAGACGGACCTTAGTTGGCAAAGTAATGTCTCTGCTTTTGAATATGCTATCTAGGTTGATCATAACTTTCCTTCCAAGGAGTAAGTGTCTTTTAATTTCATGGCTGCAATCACCATCTGCAGTGATTTTAGAGCCCCCAAAAATAAAGTCTGACACTGTTTCCCCATCTATTTTCCATGAAGTGATGGGACTGGATGCCATGATCTTAGTTTTCTGAATGTTGAGCTTTAAGCCAACCTTTTCACTCTCCTATTTCACTTTCATCAAGAGGCTTTTTAATTCCTCTTCACTTTCCGCCATAAGGGTGGTGTCATCTGCATATCTCGGGTTATTGATATTTCTCCTGGCAATCTTGATTACAGCTTGTGCTTCTTCCAGCCCAGCATCTCTCATGATGTACTCTGCATATAAGTTGAATAAGTAGGGTGACAATATCCAACTTTGATGTACTCCTTTTCCTATTTGTAACCAGTGTGTTGTTCCATGTCTAGGTCTAACTGTTGCTTCCTGACCTGCATATAGGTTTCTCAAGAGGCAGGTCAGGTGGTCCGGTATTCCCATCTCTTTCAGAACTTTCCACAGTTTATTGTGATCCACACAGTCAAAGGCTTTGGCATTGTTAATAAAGCAGAAATAGATGTTTTTATGAAACTCTATTGCTTTTTCCATGATCCAGCAGATGTTGGCAATTTGACATATTTATTTGCAAAATTTCTGAAACTTTCTATATGTATCTCCCCCATATGCTATAACTGTTCTCTAAATTTGTTGGTAATTCAGCCATGACACCTTATTTGAAAAGTATCATTTTCTCTTTCTGACTGTTATTTCACTCCTTCTTTATGTGTAACATATCAGTGAACATTCTCAATATTATCAACAATGAACTTCAAATTCAGTTTGGGTTCCTACTTCACAAATTTAGTTGGTAGTCACTATAAGTGGAGAGGTTGATAAAATAGTTTCATTTATTCTGTTTCCAAAATAATGTCAACAGTTAGAAAGAGAAGAGTACTAAAATACAGACAGGTGTGTGCATGTGAGCACACACACACACACACACACACAGCACTAGAGGTATTGAAATTCTCATATGGTATAAATGCAGGCAAACATGAATAATGCAAAGTCACCATCTCTGGAGCAAAATGAGCATCAGAAGATGAGAAGTCAGTTACCCCTAAGGAACAATGAACCTGCAGATAGCCTCAAATATTTAAATTAAATCACATTCTAATATGCAATATACTCCCTGAGAGAAATAACTGAAGAGGAATTAGCTTTTCCAGTCCTCTAGGATACCATTTATTATGTACCTGAATTAACTAAAAAACATATTTATGGGATTATGTATCTTTACCTATATAGAGTATGAATATCAGCATGGATGTTTTAGTATGCTATTACTGTTGTAACAAATGACCACATGTTTAGTGGTTTATAAAACCCATAAATATATTATTTCACCGTTTTATCCATCAAAAGAACAGTAGTAACCTCAATGCCGTTTACAAAGTCTCTTTTGAGGTGGAAGATACATTTGCATGCATAACAAGAGGCAATTAGTGGCAGACAGAAAGATCTGACAGGCAAAATCTTACCTACCACAGCAGAAGAATCTTCATCTTTTATATGGATATTCAAAACATATGTTTTGAAGTGCAAATTGTATGACAGGAAACATGGTAAAGATTTTACTCTATTTTATTTAAGCTTCACAATGTGCCTGCTAAGTAAGTATGATTACAGAAATTTCAAGATGAGGATACATTAATTCAAAATGATTAACAAGCTTGTCCAGTAAAAGAAAATGTTTTTAGGATCAACCTGAATTTGAACCTAGAGATACCTAACACCAAAACAGACTTCTCACTACTCTGCTTTTTATTAGTGTAACAGTAGATACTCACAAGAAGACTCCTGAGGTTACTTCAGGCCTAAATATGAAGTAATGAATCAATTATTGAATTAACTTTTGAGTATGACAATAGATTTAACAATAAATTATGTTCTGGATGCCATGATCACAATTACACACACACACACACACACACACACACACACACACACATTCTGTTGTTGCCAAAGGTTTTATTTAAGAAAATAAATATTTGCAAAGGAACTATGTAAATTCATCAGTAAGTTGTTGTAATTAAATCTAATTTTTAAAGCTTCCCTCATGGCTCAGATGGTAAAGAATCTGTCTGCAATGCAGGAGACCAGGGTTCAATCACCGGGTTGAGAAGAAACTGTGGAGAAAGGAATGGCTACCCACTCCATTATTCTTGCCTGGATAATCCCATGGACAGAGAAGCCTGAAGAGGAGCAGGAGCCTGTAGGACAGAGGAGCCTACAGTCCATGGGGTTGCAAATAGTCAGACACAACTAAGCAGCTAACACACACTTCAAAGCTTTAACAAAGCAAGAATTCTTCTTGAACTTTATTTCTAATGAAGTGTAAAATTCAAAAAATCTTTGTGATTTTCTACTTTTTAAAATTTATTTTTTCATTCTCTCTACCTCTATTTTGTACCTCTATTTTTGAATCAGCACATGGAAATAATAAGTTTATTGTAGAAAATAGTACACTTACAGAACTTATGGAAACTGGTCTCTTAATTCATGGTTAGTGCATTTACAAAATCTTCCTTGTACTTATAGGAGCAAGTCATTCTCTAATCGTCTAATATAGCCTATACATTTTAGAGAATACCCATTCATGATCACAGAAGCTTATGCATAAGCACTAGGAAAAAAGAGAGCTTTAAATAACTTATTCACTAAGATATTGTCATGCTGTTTGTCTCATTTGATTTTACTCACTTTTATCCTTGGAAGTAGCTGGGCAAATATACTCTCAATCTTGTCTACCTTTGCCCCACACTTTAAATATATAGTGCTCTTATGCCATCAGTTACACCTTGGTGTCCTTTCAAAACACATAGCAGACCCTTCAGCCTCACATATCTATGAATATATTCAATTCTGTCATTCTTTTTACTCACAAGACAATGATGTTGCTCAAAGGAGGTGGCAACATTGCTGCTCCTTGGTTGTTATCTGTCTGGAAGTAAGCCATTCATGGAGAAGAGTTATGTCGGATTCCATTGCTTGTCAGCTTTGTCACATCTTTTTCCTCTGACTATATATTTTGTGATTATGTTTTCATCATTTTTTGCTGATTATGTTACTGAGAGCTTTCTGTACTGACAGTTCCGGTTTGTTATTGATTTTAGTCATGAATCTGAGTTTTGTAATAAGCAATGATCATTTGGAAGGTGGTACTACTGTTCCTCTCCAGTTGTGTATAAAAAAAAATTGTCTTATAAATCAGAAGTGAATTGTATATTTCAAAATGACACCAAATTGTATACTGTGTTTATTTGGGAAGGTTTCAAAATTATGTATGTGTTTTTCAGTGAATTAGTGTTAAATAGATTTTATGAATGTATTTCTCCAATCAATTTTGGTATATAAAACTAATTTTCAGTTAGCTTGGTCTAGGTGTATGATACAGTACAGTAACAGAGAAGGAAATGGCAACTTACCCCAGTACTTTTGCCTGGAAAATCCCAGGAATAGAGGAGGCTGGTGGGCTTCTGTCTATGGGGTTGCACAGAGTTGGACATGACTGACTAAACTGACTTAGCAACAGCAGCAGCAGAGTACAGTAAACAGTCAGCTTACCAGCTTACAAGCAGTCAGATTGCTGAACTTGGCATTCCCATCCTATATGGCAATAATATTATACTCTCCAGAAACTCTAATTCTTGGAAATTATATCAACATTCAAAGGGAAGATGCCAGAATTTCCAGTCCAGTTCAGTTCAGTTCATTTCAGTTGCTCAGTCGTGTCCAACTTTTTGCCACCCCATGAATCGCAGCACGCCAGGCCTTCCTGTTCATCACCAACTCCCGGAGTTCACTCAGACTCACGTCCATGGAGTTCGTAATGCCATCCAGCCATCTCATCCTCTGTCGTCCCCTTCTCCTGCCCCCAACCCCTCCCAGCGTCAGAGTCTTTTCCAATGAGTCAACTCTTCGCATGAGGTGTCCAAAGTACTGGAGTTTCAGCTTTAGCATCATTCCTTCCAAAGAAATCCCAGGGTTGATCTCCTTCAGAATGGACTGGTTGGATCTTCTTGTAGTCCAAGGGACTTTCAAGAGTCTTCTCCAACACTACAGTTCAAAAGCATCAATTCTTCGGTGCTCAGCCTTCTTCACAGTCCAACTCTCACATTCATACATGACTACTGGAAAAACCATAGGCTTGACTGGACAGACCTTAGTTGGCAAAGTAATGTCTCTGCTTTTGAACATACTGTCTACGTTGGTCATCACTTTTCTTCCAAGGAGTAAGTGTCTTTTAATTTCATGGCTGCAGTCACCATCTGCAGTGATTTTGGAGCCCAAAAATATAAAGTCTGACACTGTTTCCACTGTTTCTCCATCTATTTCCCATGGAGTGATAGGACCGGTGCCATGATCTTCGTTTTCTGAATGTTGAGCTTTAAGCCAACTTTTTCACTCTCCTCTTAAAGGCAATGCCAAAGAATGCTCAAACTACCGCACAATTGCACTCATCTCACATGCTAGTAAAGTAATGCTCAAAATTCTCCAAGTCAGGCTTCAGCAATATGTGAACTGTGAACTTCCTGATGTTCAAGCTGGTTTTCAAAAAGGCAGAGGAACCAGAGATCAAATTGCCAACATCTGCTGGATCATGGAAAAAGCAAGAGAGTTCCAGAAAAACATCTATTTCTGCTTTATTGACTATGCCAAAGCCTTTGACTGTGTGGATCACAAAATTTCTAGTTAAGAGCCTCTAAAAGCCAATAGATGATTTGGGGTTGACTCTGAATAAAATGGGTATTATTTTAGAATGTTTATATCATGACATATAATTCTTAAAATGGTGCTGAGAATTTGCACTGCTATTTTATAGTCATATAATATAAAAGATGCTTTTATAATCTGCATAAATCTTAAAAACACCATATTCAAAAATAATAAAAGAATAGCAGAAGAATTGTCTTTTTCATGTGTCAGTGGCACCTATAATTCCTTCCCAGACATAGTACTAATGTCTGCCTTTTTTACTTACTTATTTACTAACTTTTTGGCTATCTTTTTCGCATGATCCTCTAGTCCTCAAACTGTAGGCATATTAAGTAGTGGGGTTTCATAGAAAGATGATACCTTAACACTTTTTTTCAAAGCTGGATCCCTTTTTAAAATTGACACATTTTTGTGAATCTTACGTATTTAAACTATTTCAGCATTGCTACTATGTACAAAGAGACCCTTATGGTTGTAAAACCTGAGGCCTTAAAATTCTTCATTCTATTTCATTTCAGTTTTTTTCTAGCAAAGTGAATAATTGCCATCTGAGTTGATCTATTTCATATTGTTTTCAGCAGTAAAAACCAGGCAATGCACACTAACGCATTGGGTTTCCAATCACCACCAGAGACATTCTCAATAGGTTCTGCCTTCCAAACTAAAGAAGGAGACAGGTCTACATCATCCCAAGCAGGACCATCCATTTCTGACTGCCTATCTCCCAACTACCTAGCCAATGCCACTAACTTTAGACTATTGTTTTTGCAGATAACTTCCCTTAAAATGACCAATTTTATCTTAGTTATTGTAAACCTAGCTTCTGCAATGAAGAAAAATTTGGTGGAAAGTTATTTATCTCTAATGTTCCTGGCCAGTAGTTGCTTTTCCCCACAAGACAACTGGGGGAAACAGACTCCTTCCATGTAGTATCTACACCAGTCTCTTCCTTGCTTCAACTGGCCTAGTCCTCCTTTCTCTTTAAAACTCTGAACAGTGATTACTTCTTCCAGAAAACATTATTTAAAACCTGCTTACTTTCCACCTAATATTTGATTAAGTGCTTCTTATAGGTAAGCCTACCAGCATTTTGCACTGAAGTCTATTTAATGTGTTTATATGTCCAGCTATTCTTCCAGACTTTAAAATCCTTGAGGGGAATCATTTTATTTTTCTCATCTTTTAATCCACAGGATCAAAAATGGCACCAGGGATGTAAAGGGAGTTTAGTCAATATTTGTCAACTGCTGCTACTGCTGCTAAGTCGCTTCAGTCGTGTCCGACTCTGTGTGACCCCACAGACGGCAGCCCACCAGGCTCCGCCATCCTTGACAATCTCCAGGCAAGAACACTGGAGTGGGTTGCCATTTCCTTCTCCAGTGCATGAAACTCAAAGGTGAAACTTAAGTCGTTCAGTCCTGTACGACTCTTAGCAACCCCATAGACTGCAGCCCACCAAGCTCCTCCATCCATGGGATTTTCCAAGAAAGAGTACTGGAGTGGGGTGCCATTGCCTTCTCCAATATTTGTCAAATGTTGATTCAAATCACAGTCAAACTGAAAAACCATTATTTAGCTCTGGCCACTGTTGCTGCTGAATTTGTTTGACTAATATACACAGAGATACAAAATTCCTCTGAAAAACTTACTGGCCTGTTGGTTTAAGGTTTAGCTCTGACATACAAAGACTTAAAGTCTTGCTGGCCACTCTTTGTTGACTACATACTCTAGCAATTATTTGATCATTGATTCTAATACAAAATGGCTTGCCAGGTGGCACTAGTGGTGAAAAACATGCCCACCAATGCAGGAGACACAAGAGATGCAGATTCAATTCCTGGAAGAAGATTCCCTGGAGTAGGAAATGGCAACTTGCTCCAGTAATCTTGCCTGGAAAATTCCATGGACAGAGGAGCCTGACAGGCTACAGTACAAGGGGCCACAAAGAGTCAGACATGACTGAGTTACTGAGCACACTCACACTCTACTATAAAACTAAAAGTCTTGACTTGTGATTAATAGACCAGTGCTATATGAAATACGTACTTATATTAGACATTTTAATAGGTGTTAAAAATTTCCTTTAATTTTGCCACCGTTAACTCAATAAGGAATGTCATTAATAGATTTAACAACATTGTTATTTGGTAAATTTTAAAAAATGTCAGTCACTCCCTTAATACTTGTGACTTCTTATTACTCTGTTATCACTATAGTTTCATTGTCTATACAATATTGCATTAGTTCTAAGTCACTTTGGTCATGTCTGACTTTTTGCAACCCTATAGACTGTGGCCCTCCAAGCTCCTCTGTCCATGGGATTCTCCAGGCAAGAATAGTGGATTGCCATGCCCTCCTCCAGGAGATGTTCCTGACCCAGTGATAGAACCCATGTCTCTTATGTCTCCTGCATTGGAAGGCAAGTTCCTTACTACTATCGCAGCAAATTTATATTAATTTATTTAGGAATTCTTTTGTTAGCAAAATTATTTTAGAAGGAGAGATTTGATATCTTTAAAAATTTTTAAGGCTACCCTTTTAAAACAACTAATATTACTTCTTAGAATGTAGTCCACAGAACTACTTATCATAGTTTATATTTATGTATTTTTTAATTGCTAGTTTTTTGTTCGCTTGATTCTTACTATAACACTTTCATCTGGTAACTATGCTGATTAGTTGGTTCTTGCTTTGATTGTTTAAAAGTTTTTACTATCATATGTATATTAAGTTGTTTGCAAAAGAATACCCTTTACAACTCTTCATAATATGAAAAAAAATAAAAGAAAATATCCTAAATACTAGCTAAAGGAAATTGATTAAATAAATCATTGCACATGAATATTATGAACTACTGTGTAGATATTTTAAGATATTTTAAGCTTTACTGTTAACACAATATCCAGGCACACCATGAGATAAGAAGACAGAGCTAAACACAGAATATGACCTCAATTTACATTAAAAGGCTAAATAAACATGCGTAAATACATAATTTTAGGTACATTCATAATAAAAGTATAAAAAGGAAAGAAACAAAACTTCTCCACTTGGGAAAGGAGAATAGGGTGATTCTATATTAGTAAAGAGCAAATTTTGTGTTTTATATTTTTGATTTTATTTTAATCTTATCTAACAGCAACAGTATCAATAGCAAAATAGCTAACATTTAGTGGTGGCTTACTAAATGACAAATATTTCCAAGTTCCAAATGTTAACACATTTAATTTTCATAAAAATACTAACAGACATCTACTATTATGTCCCTTTAACATGTAAAGGAACCAAGGTACAGGGAGATTAAATAATGTTTCTGATTTCCAAAAAGCTAGTGTTTAAAAAGGATATGAACCCAACAGTTATGGGCTGGAATTTTCTTAACTACTACATTTCATGTGGTACTTGTGTGATTATAATGCTTGAATACATTACAGAAATGTCAGGAAACAGCATTAATCTCACATTTTTAAAAGTAACACCATATAATAGGGCTACACTTATTTGATTATTATTTGTCCCACTTGGTTTAAACATAACTTTGTGCCCATTCTTGACAATGATGGCATTTAATTGGAATTATTTTTAATTCAATTTCTTTTGGTCCTTTTAGCTAGCCTACTACTTATGCAAATGCCCTATTAATGCAAGTAAAAAATTGTTGCTATTTGGTTTCATAGTACTTTCTCTTCAAAATTACAGTATTTTAGATGTGGATTGCCACAAGAATCACTTCTTCCAACGTATCTACTTTAAATAGCATGTTATCATGTTCCAAATGTGGTTGTTTAATAAGGCAATATCCATACAAATCTTTCTAAGATTTAGGAATTGTCTCCAAGTTCCCTCACTTTACTTTTTAAATTTTGTTTCCCCACTGTAGCCTCCCTGCTCCAGCAAGATTCACTTCACTGATTTTGCCTACACATCATTTGCTCATTTCCACCTGAATCTAATTTAACAAATAGATGGTATTTGTGAGTTAGTGCTAGACACAATTGTGCATGTGATTTTTGCCCATTTGATATTATCCTCTTTCTTTAAGAGCCAGCTAGTTCCCTTCCAAATTTCTTCAAGATTTTTTGTTCGTTTTTAATCAGATGTGTCTAACTATCACACTCTGTTTCTTGTTGCCTCTGGCCTTCATGAGTGTGGTTTTCTCCTTGTATATTTGCACTTGTTTGCACTCTGCTTTGTGAACATGTGCAGCAAGCTGAGCAGTTCATGGTTTTTATGTACCACTAGTTCATACATTTGTAAAAAGTAAAGACTTTATCTTACATATTTCAAACATGACCTTTGCACATGGTTCTAAACACTGGACAATGAGTAAATTGTGGATGACTGAAATGGGGTAAATAAAAAATACAATGAGCAATAGAGGAAAATACACAAAAACCCAAAAAAGGGAAACAAAAAAACAATAACACTCAAAACAGAAAAATAGATTACAGGGCATGGATGATACAATCATGAAAATAAATTGTTCATACACTTATCTAAGTTGGGTTAAGCATGAATTGTGAAGAGAGTTCCTCCCTGCATGATTATTAACCACAAAATTCTTAGAGATACTCCCTCTTATTTCACACAGATAACAAGTTACTTAAACTAACATTGATCCCAATTCTCAAGTTCTAGAAAATAGAAGTGGAATCCTACACATAATTTTTTTCATTATTCTCAAAGAAATATGAAACCATTTAAATTGTACTTGAAAATACTTCTGAGCTGAATAAAATTATGTGGCGCCAAAGTTAAGCTAAGATACACTTAAAATTTAATTTAGAGGCTAATTTAATAACTCAGCACATCATCCTGAGTCTTACTGATTTACTTCATTATCAAAACCCCATAGGATGCTCTATAATCAAGTAAACAAATTTTAGGAATTATTTAAAACATCTAAGAAAACTAGAAGAATCTATCATAAGTAGATCAGTTCATTTTTGCTACAGTGTTTATACAAACCTTACTATTGCATGCTTTATTAATAAAGCAACAGATATAAGGCAAGCTGAAGATAGATTTATAGTACAATGATTCAACTTTGAATTAAAATACTGACAGAAACTGTATAATGTACAAAAAATAGTTTGTTGAAAACCTAAGAACAGAGAAGAGTTGGATATAATAAGCATTGCACATTTAAATGAATTTGATTTTTTATACCATCCTCAAGCTTCTTACTTAAGTTTACCTGGATATGCCACTACTACTGGATATGCTTTAATAACATCAAAAGTAACATTTTGAAAACAAATGATTATCTATTTAATCATAACATTGACCTCATCATGGATTTGCTATATATATATTTATTTTTATTTTTATTTTTACTTCATTTTACATTATAATACTGTATTGGTTTTGCCATACATTGACATGAATCCACCACGGGTGAACATGAGTTCCCAATCCTGAGCCCCACTCCCACCTCCCACCCCATATCATCTCTCTGGATCATCCCCATATACCAACCCCAAGCATCCTGTATCCTGTATCAAATATAGACTGGCGATTCATTTCTTACATGATAGTATACATGTTTCAGTGCCATTCTCCTGAACCATCCCACCCTCTCCCTCTCCCTCACAGTCCAAAAGTCCATTCTATACATCTGTGTCTCTTTTGCTGTCTCGCATGCAGGGTTATCATTACCATCTTTCTAAATTAGATACATATGTGTTAGTATACTGTATTGGTGTTTTTCTTTCTGGCTTACTTCACTCTGTATAATAGGCTCCAGTTTCATCCATCTCATTAGAACTGATTCAAATATATTCTTTTTAATGGCTGAGTAATACTCCATTGTGTATACATACCACAGCTTTCTTATCCATTCATCTGCTGATGGACATCTAGGTTGTTTCCATGTCCTGGCTATTATAAACAGTGCTGCAATGAACATTGGGGTATATGTGTCTCTTTCAATTATGGTTTCCTCAGTGTGTGTGCCCAGCAGTGGGATTGCTGGGTCATAAGGCAGGTCTATTTGCAATTTTTGAAGGAATCTCCACACTGTTCTCCATAGTGGCTATACTAGTTTGCATTCCTACCAACAGTGTAAGAGGGTTCCCTTTTCTCCACACCCTCTCCAGCATTTATTGCTTGCAGACTTTTGGATTGCAGCCATTCTGACTGGTGTGAAATGGTACTTCATTGTGGTCTTGATTTGCATTTCTCTGATAATGAGTGATTTTGAGCATCTTTTCATGTCTTTGTTAGCCATCCATATGTCATCTTTGGAGAAATGTCTATTTAGTTCTTTGGCCCATTTTTTAAATTAATTTAATGATCATTCTTCCTTGCAGCCAAGCCATAAATCTAGAACTCATGAAAACCTTTACCATTATTATTCATTATAATTATTTTTGTTGTTTTCTTTTAGAGATTCTAAAGAATTTATTTTGAGCTCAGTTCAGTTCAGTTGCTCAGACATGTCTGACTCTTTGTGATCCCACGGACTACAGCATACCTGCTTCCCTGTCTATCACCAACTCCCGGAGCCTGCTCAATCTCATGTCCATCTAATCGATGATGCCATCCAGCCATCTCATCCTCTGTTTTCCCTGTCTCCACCTGCCTTCAATCTTTCCCAGCATCAGGGTCTTTTCCAATGAGTCAGTTCGTCACATCAGGTGGCCAAAGTATTGGAGCTTCAGCTTCAGCTTCAGTCCTTCCAATGAATATTCAGGACTGATTTCCTTTAGGATTGACTGGTTTGATCTCCTTGTAGTCCAAGGGATTCTCAAGAGTCTTCTCCAACACCATAGGTCAAAAGCATTAACTCTTTGGCACTTAGTTTTGTTTAGGGGCCAACTCTCACATAGTTCATCAGGCACTGTGTCTATCAGATCTAGTCTCTTAAATCTATTTCTCACTGCCACTTTATAGTCATAAGGGATTTGATTTAGGTCATACCTGAATGGTCTAGTGGTTTTCTCCATTTTCTTCAATTTGTCTGAATTTGGCAATACGGAGTCATGATTTGAGCCAAAGTCTGCTCCCGGTCTTGTTTTTGCTGATTTCAGTGCCAGCAAATTTTGTGGTTAAATTTTGTGGTTAATTTTGTGGTTAATAATCATGCAGGGAGGAACTCTCTTCACAATTCATGCTTAACCCAACTTAGATTTCAGTGTCAGCCATCTGGTGATGTTCATGTGTAGAGTCTTCTCTTGTGTTGTTGGAAGAGGGTGTTTGCTATGACCAGTGCCTTCTCTTGGCAGAACTCTATTAGCCTTTGCCCTGCTTCATTCTGTACTCAAAAGCCAAATTTGCTTGTTACTCCAGGTGTTTCTTGATTTCCTACTTTTGCATCCCATTCCCCTATAATGAAAAGGACATCTTTTGGGGGCGTTGGTTCTAGAAGGTCTTGTAGCTCTTCATAGAACTGTTCAATTTCAGCTTCTTCAGTGTTACTAGTCCGGGGCATAGACTTGGATTACTGTGATATTGAACGGTTTGCCTTGGAAACAAACAGAGATCATTCCGTCATTTTTGAGATTGCATCCAAGTACTGCATTTCAGACTCTTTTGTTGACCATGATGGCTACTCCATTTCTTCTAAGGGATTCCTGCTCACAGTAGTAGATATAATGGTCATCTGAGTTAAATTCACCCATTACAGTCCATCTTAGTTCACTGATTCCTACAATGTCAATGTGTTCACTCTTGCCATCTCATGTTTGACCACTTCCAATTTACCTTGATTCATGGACCTAGCATTCCAGGTTTCTATGCAATATTGCTCTTTATAGCATTAAACCTTTCTTCTACCACCAGTCCCATCCACAACTGGGTATTGTTTTTGCTTTAGCTCCACCCCTTCATTCTTTCTGGAGTTATTTCTACACTGATCTCCTGTAGCATATTGGGCACCTACCGACCTGGGGAGTTCCTCTTTCAGTATCCTTTTCATACTGTTCATGGGGTTCTCAAGGCAATAAGACTGAAGTGGTTTGCCGTTCCCTTCTCCAGGGGACCACATTCTGTCAGATGGACAGGGAAGCCTGGTGTGCTGAGATTCATAGAGTCGCAAAGAGGTGGACACAACTGAGCAACTGAACTGACTGAACTCTCATATCCATACATGATTACTAGAAAAGCCATAGTTTTGACTATAAAGACTTTTGTCAGAAAATTAATGTCTCTACTTTTTAATATGCTGTCTAGGTTGGTCATAGCTTTTCTTCCAAGAAGCAAGTGTCTTTTAATTTCATGGCTTCAGTCACCATCTGCAGTGATTTTGGAGCCCCAAAAATAAAGGCCATCACTGTTTCCGTCTCCATCTATTTGCCATGAAGTGATGGGACCAGATCCCATGATCTTAGTTTTTTGAATGTTGAGTTTTAAGCCAACTTCTTCACTCTTCTCTTTTACTTTCATCAAGAGGCTCTTTAATTCCTCTTCGCTTTCTGCCATATTGGTGGTGTCTTTAGCATAACTCTGGTTATTGATACGTCTCCTTAAATTCTAGATTTAGCTTATATTGAGCATTAAATCAGAAATTACAGCTTACAAAATGGACTATATTCTCAAACCCACTCTCATGAAAACTGAAAATTGTACCAAACTAAGCCATGATATCAGGGCCTTCCTGGTTTGCTCAGCAGTAAAGAATGCAGCTGTAATGCAGGAGATGAAGGAGATGAGGGTTTGATTCCCTAGTTGGGAAGATCCCCTAAAGGAGTGCAGGGCAACACACTCCAGTATTCTTGCCTAGAGAATCCCATGGATAGAGAAGCCAGGTGGGCTGCAGTTCATAGTGTCACAGAGAGTTGGTCATGACTAGTCACTTAGCACACACAAACCATGATATCACAGGCTATCTGAGGTCAAAATCCTTTTAGACCAGTTTGTTTAGAAATATATGTATAACGTTAGACCACAAACAACCTGAATTAATAGAAACCCAGTATAGATTTACATATTTTAATGTAAACATTTATTTTTCCTGAAATTTGCCTTGTTCATCAGTCCTGAGTAATCCCTGTTAAGACTAAAATACCAAAATCTAAAATCCCTGGTGCATTTTCCCCAACTCTCCTCTTTGGAAAAATTTTACAGTTCTTTTTTATTATAGTAACTTTGCTGAAGCAAATTGAAAGAATTAATCTTAATTATAACTATGTTTATTTTAGTCTTTAATTAGTGCTGTTCCAGTTCTAGAATTTCTTTTTTTCTTTTTATAATTCTACTTTTATGATAAAATTATTTATCTGATCATATATTTCTGAGTCTACTAATCACAGTTGTTTTAAACTTAAACTGTATGTCTGATACTCTCAAAACCTGAATTATCTATGGATTTATTTTTATTTTCTGTGTTTTTATGTTTAGATCTTTATTCTTGGGACCCTTGGTAATTTTTTATTAGATGTAACAGATTTTGCATAAATCTGTAACAGAAAATTTTAGAGATTTTGAATCTCTTCCAAGAGAGTTCAACCAAAAAGACACAGCAAGAAGGTAATTTAAACTTAATTAGATACCTAGATTTTTGTTTGTAGATTTTGAAAGACTGTATCTACTTTCATTTTATTCTTACTCTTAGCATGTATCCTTCCAGTCTTTCAACTGAGAACCTGGTGTTTAGCAATTACTCTCCTTTATAGCAGATCCATACCTCCTTTTTTTTTTTTTTTTTTTTTTGTCTGAAAACATGGGCAAACATCAGGAGATGGTGAGGGACAGAGAGGTCTGGTGTTCTCCAGTCCATGGGTTCACAAAGAGTTGGACATAACTGGGTGACTGAACAACAGCAATAATGTAGAATTTTACCCTGTTTCAAAGACATCCTTCTTAACTTTCTCTGAAGAGCTTCAGAAATCAGCAAATACTCGAGAAAGTCACTAGAACCAACACTGAGAAGCTCAAAATGAAGCACTAAAGCAGGTTGTTCTCAAATGCTCACCAGAAGCTGCAGCAATTCTCAGTTGTATTAAATGTCTTGAGTAGAAAATCACATCACTGAAGAAGAAAAGGAAGTGAAGGAGTGAGAACAATGATCCAACCCATGAGAGAAATAGGTATGTAACTAGAGAAAAGGATATTATTAGAGAAAGCATATGCTATATGCTCATGTATCTCTAAGGTAAGTGGTTTCTGTTTTTCTAATCTTTGTGCCAAATGCAATCTCTTTAGTTTTTTCCAGAAATGAGGAGGACTACATACTTTGATTAATAAGAATTTGAAATTACCCTACTTTATATTCACTTTTTGATGGAGTCTATATGTTAAATGTCAACTCACAGAATAAGAGGTCCAGATTCATGTAGTCTTCATGGATGTTTGTTCTTACACTAAGCTAATGGCCAAACTCAGGTCCATACCTGGGATCTCATTTTCCAAGAATGTATGCCTATTTTAGTGAATCAGAACAGACGAGTCTTTCCGAAGATCACTCATTAGCCTCCAATTCTTAATGAGATATACAGTTCAATAACCTTCCACAACTTTTCACTCTTCTAGATTTTCTGCCTGACTAAAGAGAAAATCAAGATGGGTGTGCATCATGTCTTCAATTCACTGGATAATTTCCATAAATCCCTAATCTGATTGGTACACCATGGTAACATAATGAATTTCCTAGAATTAGTGTCAAACCATAGTCAGTGTTCAGTAGTCCTTGAAGAGTTTGATTATTTTATTTTACCACTGTATAGTCACCCTGGTAATAGGCTATAAGTCCCTTTATAGAAGTATAAGAGAAAGATTAACTGTGTAAAATTTTGGCAGTGTAGTGGGTCCTTCATTAAGAAACCTTTTATTAAAGGCTTCTCCTTTATTAACAGGAATTCTGTAAACTGGCTCAAGTCTAGGAACTAATTAAGTAGGCCATGATTCTCTGCTTTCATGATTCAAGTTGGACTTTTGTTCACTTGTTCTAGAATTTTTATGCTTATATAGATCGTGTAAGAATGCCAGGAAAACTTTGATTAAATAGACAACACCACAGGTCTCTGCAAGTCAAACTATTCTGATTACTGGTTTAATTCTGCTATCCATTATGGCAACCTTGCCACCTTGCCTTTGGGACTAAGTGCTGACACTTGGCCCCTGACACCCAGGAATCCAATTATCCCCACTGTTTTCAGATTTGCCAATTCAGTGGCAGCAGAGCCCAACATTATTTCTTGCCTTTAGATAAGTGATCACAGAGCTTTTCAAGGATGCTGGAGCTCCCTCATAAAAGTATTCCTCATAGTCTTGATAAAACATGTGTCCTCTAGTCCCTCTCAGGATGTGTAACAGGTCTTAAATAGTCCTTTCTAACATTCCAATCTCTCTAAACCTTTGTATTTCTTCCACTATAGTATGTATATTGTGACACTTCTGATATTTAAAAATCGAGTAAATCAACTAAACAAGCTTTTAGATCCTTTTTTGATCACCCAATTTGTAACATTAAATCCAGAATCTTTGCTTAGTGGGGCCAAGTCAATAAATTCAGCCTAACTCAACCTTACGTTTCTTCTACTTAATATTTATTTCCATACATAGTCCAAAGCTTTTCATCCCTGTAAACTGGAGAACTCACATAGTGTTTTGTATTATAGCACACTTCTTCATGCGTCACATGTTGTACCTTACCTTTAGGAAACCACTGGGACTCATGTAAGTCTAGATGCAGAGAGGAGTGGGAAAATGGGTCCTGAGGAGAATCAACTATGTCTTGGAAGTCAATGACCTCAGGAGAGGCATTACACTTTATTCAGAAGAAGTAGAATGAATCTCCTCATTCAGAGATAGTACAGCTGTCTCTGTTAACAAACGTTTGTCAGAATTTGGGGTTTAATGTCCCCAGTACACCAGGATCTCCTAATATGTCCCCATTCCAATTTTCAGGATCTTGTTCTTTTCCAATCAATGTATTCAGTTTGACAATAGACATCCATGAGGTTAGATACTAAATTCCAGTAGTAATTAAGCTATTTGATGAATGTGATTTTGGGTTTGAGTCTCAGCATCTTAGTTCTGAATGTTCTGGACATAATAATTTCTTTCTAGTAAGAAATACTAAAATGGCAGAAGAGAGAGAAAAATTTGGGGAAAAACTGAGACACCAAAGAAGACCTAAACTCACTGATTTAGAAAAATCTTCTCCAGGTAACAACAACAACAACAAAATGAGAGAGAGACAATAAGAGATTTATTGTCAAGGTACCATATTCTAGAGAAAAGGCCAAAAGTGTGACCATAAATCTTCTGCAGAAACTTCATAAGATCAAAAGTTTAAAGCCAGAATATTGAATCACACACAGGGTTCTTTATAAGATAAAAAGAGTAAACCTCTTTGAACCTATTAATCAAATCATGGGACTCTAGAAGTCTTGAGAATACTATTACTGATTTATCTCAATAGAAGGACTAGGTAAATAAAGGATTATATTGAAACAATCGGTGGAAGTGACTTTCGTCTAATTGAATGAAAGCTAGCAAAATCCATGGAAGGTCCAAAATGCAGAAATACTGCCAATTCGGCTGAAAAGGACAGAAAGAGTCCAAGCTAAAAGACATCCAAAATTCTACTAACAAGAGAAAGTTGGTAAAATTATTCAGCAGCAAAATTCTAATATCTTTCATGAAAAAGAAAGAATGAATGAGAGAATAGGAACAAGATTCTAGAAACTGGATCCTAGGATCACTGTGAAATAGAAAATCAATTAAAAAAAAAAAAAAACCCAACTGTTTTCAGGTTAGAGCTCAGAATTAGAGTTCAGAACTTCAATGACTCATGATATTTTTACCTTCTATTTGTCCCCCTTTGAAATGGATTTAGAATGTACTTTTCCTAGACTTGCTTCACCATTGTATGTCAGGTCTATTGAGGGGCAATCATTTTGCCTTTATAGTTTTACAGGTCACTGATGGAGAAATTTTGCTGCAGGATCAGTACTTGATAGATTACATCCTAAAGCCTCATCTGTACCTGTATCTGGTTTATATGATGAAATCATGCATATTGAGCAGATATTGAAATAGTATGAAACTTTGAGAAACTTCTGATAGGATGACTAGTGGGAGGGATGTGCATCGCTGGGGATCAAAAGGAATATTGTGAAAGACTGATGATGAAACTGAGGCTCTGATACTTTGTACACCTGATGTAAAGAGCTGAGTCATTGGAAAAGACCCTGATTCTGGAAAGATTGAAGGCAAAAGAACAGGACAGCAGAGGATGAGATAGCTGGATGGCCTCATAAGCTCATGAATTTGAGTTAACACTAGGAGATAATGAAGGACAGGGAAACCTGGTGTGCGACAATCCACAGGGTGATGCAGAGTAGCATATGATAGTGACTGAACAACAACGATGATCTCTTTGGTTATTCAGCATTGTTTGCTATTTTTTTTTTTTTAACTGAAATTTCATTATGTACCATATTAATACATTTATTTATATAAAGTTTACAATATATAAGAACATATTTAAAATTTCTTGTAGAATTTTCATGAAGGAAAATAATAATTGTTTTAAAACTTTCCAGGGAAAACTTATTTGTCCTCATCTTTCTTACATAACATTTTCTCAGAAGGTTAGTTTTGATTTTTGAATATGTAGAAGTATGACTGGCTATAGGGGTTATTTCACAGAAGTAATTGCTTACCATGAAGAAAAATAATAGTGATATCTAGAAAATCAAGTAAAATAATAAAAAATGACAATGCAATAATTTAGAAGCATTTTTTCTAAATTAGATTATTGCTATATTTGTTTTACACTTACTGGCAGTCAGTTACTGGAATGACATTTAAAAACTGCATTTTGTGTGTGTGCAAATGCTTGTATTGAGCACAGGAAGTGTACATGCCTAACCTGTTCCCATGAAAATTTCTTCAGGCTGTGATTTGAGGAGCTTATGATTATTTTAGCTGCCTTGTTCCAAATACAACTTAGAGTTATAAATACACTTTGCATTCATTTGTTAGATTCTTAACGTTTCTGTCCTTTATCATGCCCATCCTTCAGAGCAATCTTCCCTTGATATCTCCAGTTTTCTTGAAGAGAAACTCTAGTCTGTCCCATTTTTTTGTTTTCCTCTGCTTCTTTGCATTGTTTATTGAAGATGGCCTTCATGTCTCTCCTTGCTATCTTCTGGACCTCTCCATTCAGCTGATTATATCTTTCCCTTTCTCCCTCCTTTTTGCTTCTCTTCTTTCCTCAGTTATTTGTAAAGGCTCCTCAGACAACAATTCTGCCTTCTTGCATTTCTATTTCTTTGGAATGGTCTTGATCCCTGTCTCCTGTACAGTGTCACAAACCTCCATCCATAGATCTTCAGACACTCTGTCTACCAGATCTAATCCTTTGAATCTTTTTCTCACTTCCACTGCATAATTGTAAGAGATTTTATTTAGGTGATATCTGAATAGCTGAGTGATTTTCCCTAGTTTCTTTAATTTAAACCTGAATTTTGCAATAAGGAGCTCACGATCTGAGCCACAGTCAGCTCCCAGTCTTGTTTTTGCTGAGTGTATAGAGCTTCTCCAACTTCTGCTGCAAAGAATATAATCAATCTGATTTTGGTATTGACCATCTGGTGATGTCCATGTGTAGAGTCTTCTCTTATGTTGTTGAAAGAGAGTGTTTGCTATGACCAGTGTGTTCTCTTGGCAAAATTCTATTAGCTTTTGCCCTGCTTCATTTTGTACTCCAAGGTCAAAATTGCCTGTTATTCCAGGTATCTCATGTCTTTCTACTTTTTTATTCCAATCCTCTATGATGAAAAGATATGTTCTTTTGGTGTTAGTTTTTGAAGGTCTTGTATGTCTTTGCAGAACTATTTGACTTCAGCTGCTTTGGCATCAGTGGTTGGGGGCATAGACTTGGATTACTTTGATATTGAATGATTTGCTTTGGAAATGAACCAAGATCATTCTGTCATTTTTAAGATTGCATCCAAGTACTACATTTCAGACTCTTGTTGAGTTTGAGGGCTATTCCATTTCTTCAAAGGGATTCTTGCCCCACAGTAGTAAACATAATGGTTATCTGAATTAAATTCACTCATTCTTTTCCGGTTTATCTCAGTGTTCACTATTGCCATCTCCTGTTTGACTACATCAAATGTACCTTTTTAATGGACTTGATATTCCAGGTTCCTATGCAATATTGTTATTTATAGCATTAGATGTTACTTTTACCACCAGACACATCTACAACTGAGCATTATTTCCTTTTTGTCTAGCCACTTCATTCTTTCTGGAGCTATTAGTAATTGCTCTCTGCTATTTATTCCACAGTAGCAGATTATCCTGGGGGGATTATCTTCTGTTTCCAATATATATATATATATATATATATATATATATATATATATTGCCTTTTAATACTCTTCATATAGTTCTCATGGCAAGAACACTGGAGTGGTTTCCTATTCCCTCCTCTGGCGGACCATGTTTTGTTAGAACTCCCCACTATGACGCATCTGTCTTGGGTGGCCCTCTACAGCATGACACAGCTTCATTGAGTTATGCAAGTTTCTTTGCCATGACAAGGTTGTGACTCATGTCTGGGAAAGAGATCACGGTATCATAAAATGATAACAAAGAAACTCCCAAATTTTGATGTCTCATTATATATCTTAAAAAAAAATCTTACACCAGCAATATTCACATATATTTAAACTTTTATTTTTAACCTAAAAAAAAATTAATAGAAGTGGAAGACATGAAGTGATACTACTCAAAATTTTGGTGTCTTTGAGCACTGCTCCTTAATTGTAATACTGGCAATAATAGAATGAACATGTGATTTTAGAAGGACTCTGGATCGTATGCTGAGTATATTCAAAGATTCCACAGAAACTACAGTCAATGTCTCAACTCTCCATGGACTCAAGTCTAAGTTCCAAGATTCTAAGTAGAATTTATGCTCAGTGCTATCTTCCAGAGGGAATAGGAACTCTATATCTAAAGGACATACACTATAGGAGATTTAAGTCTATATTGGATTAACTTCATGGGTGAGAAAAATTAAAACCAAACTGTAGATAATTAAATAGGCTTCATTTATTACAAAATCTAGAAATGTATGGGCTTAATTAGGTAAAATATTCTAAAAATAAAATAACCATGTTTTGAAAACAAATTAGTAAAAATTCACAAAAAAATAGAAATTTTCAATAAAATATATTTGTAAATAGCTTGAAAGTGAAAATTAGTATATTGAACTTTGGAGGGAATCTAAGGTAAGAGTTATCTAAAATCCAAATTTTATGCATCTTAATATCCTCCTCAATAGTTTTCAAAGAGTGGATATTCAATCAAAATAAACTGGTTAGCTAAATAATCGTCTTCTTTTCATATTTTGATATTATGTTTTGTTTTATTCCTTTATAATAAAACCAGGGGTGATTTTGTCCCCTAGTGGATATTTTGCCCCCTAGTGGATATTTTGCCCCTTAGTGGATATTTGGAAATGTCTGGGGACAGCTTTGAATGTTATTACTGGACAACAGCTACTGTTATTTAATAGAGACCAGGAATGCTGCAGGCAGAGGAACCAGAGATCAAATTGCCAACATCTGCTGGATCATCAAAAAAGCAAGAGAGTTCCAGAAAAACAAAACAAAACAAAACAAAACAAAACAAAACATCTACTTCTGCTTTATTGACCAGGCCAAAGCCATTGACCGGGTGCATCACAATAAACTGGAAAATTCTGAAAGAGGGGGGGAATACCAGACCACCTGACCTGCCTCTTGAGAAATCTGTATGCAGGTCAAGAAGCAACAGTTAGAACTGAACATGGAACAACAGATTGGTTCCAAATAGGAAAAGGAATATGACAAGGCTTGATATTGTCACCCTGCTTATTTAACTTATATGCAGAGTACATCATGAGAAATGCTGGGCTGGATGAAGCACAAGCTGGAATCAAGATTGCTGGGAGAAATATCAATAACCTGAGATATACAGCTGACACCACCCTTATGGCAGAAAGTGAGGAACTAAAGAGCCTCTTGATGAAAGTGAAAGAGGAGAGGGAAAAATTTGGCTTAAAGCTCAACATTCAGAAAACTAAGATCATGGCACCTGGTCCCATCACTTCATGGCAGTGGAGAGAATGGCTGACGTTATTTTTCAGGGCTCCAAAATCACTGCAGATGGTGACTGCAGCCATGAAATTAAAAAATGTAGTGTTTTTATAGCTTTCTATATATAGATCTTTAGTTTCTTTAGGTAGATATATTCCTAAGTATTTTATTCTTTACATTGCAATGGTGAATGGAATTGTCTCCTTAATTTCTCTTTCTATTTTCTCATTATTAGTGTATAAGAATGCAAGGGATTTCTGTGTGTTGATTTTATATCCTGCAACTTTACTATATTCATTGATTAGCTCTAGTAATTTTCTGGTGGAGTCTTTAGGGTTTTCTATGTAGAGGATCATGTCATCTGCAAACTGAGAGTTTTACTTCTTCTTTTCCAATTTGGATTCCTTTTATTTCTTTTTCTGCTCTGATTGCTGTGGCCAAAACTTCCAAAACTATGTTGAATAGTAGTGGTGAGAGTGGGCACCCTTGTCTTGTTCCTGACTTTAGGGGAAATGCTTTCAATTTTTCACCATAGAGGATAATGCTTGCTATTGGTTTGTCATATATAGCATTTATTATGTTGAGGTATGTTCCTTCTATTCCTGCTTTCTGGGGAGATTTTTTTTTTTTTTACCTTAAGTGAATGTTGAATTTTGTCAAAGGCTTTCTCTTCATCTATTGAGATAATCATATGGCTATTGAGATAATCATATGGCTTTTATTTTTCAATTTGTTAATGTGGTGAATTATAGTGATTGATTTACAGATATTGAAGAATCCTTGCATCCCTGGGATAAAGCCCACTTGGTCATGATGTATGATCTTTTTAATGTGTTGTTGCATTCTGATTGCTAGAATTTTGTTGAGGATTTTTGCATCTATGTTCATCAGTGATATTGGCCTGTAGTTTTCTTTTTTTGTGGCACCTTTGTCAGGTTTTGGTATTAGGGTGATAGTGGCCTCATAGAATGAGTTTGGAAGTTTACCTTCCTCTGAAATTTTCTGGAAGAGTTTGAGTAGGATAGGTGTTAGCTCTTCTCTAATTTTTTTTTTTTTTTTTTTATAGAATTCAGCTGTGAAGCTGTCTCGACCTGGGCTTTTGTTTGCTGGAAGATTTCTGATTACAGTTTCAATTTCTGTGCTTGTGATGGGTCTGTTAAGATTTTCTGTTTCTTCCTGGTTCAGTTTTGGAAAGTTGTACTTTTCTAAGAATTTGTCCATTTCTTCCACGTTGTCCATTTTATTGGCATCTAATTGCTGATAGTAGTCTCTTATGATCCCTTGTATTTCTGTGTTGTCTGTTGTGATCTCTCCATTTTCATTTCTAATTTTATTGATTTGATTTTTCTCCCTTTGTTTCTTGATGAGTCTGGCTAATGGTTTGTCAATTGTATTTATCCTTTCAAAGAACTAGCTTTTGGCTTTGCTGATTTTTGCTATGGTTTCTTTTGTTTCTTTTGCATTTATTTCTGCCCTAATTTTTAAGATTTCTTTCCTTCTACTAACTCTGGGGTTCTCCATTTCTTCCTTTTCTAGTTGCTTTAGGTGTAGAGTTAGGTTATTTATTTGACTTTTTTTCTTGTTTTTTGAGGTATGCCTGTATTGCTATGAACTTTCCTCTTAGCACTGCTTTTATAGTGTCCCACAGGTTTTGGATTGTTGCATTTTCATTTTCATTCATTTCTATGCATATTTTGATTTCTACCCAGCCCTGGGATTTCTTTGGAAGGAATGATGCTAAAGCTGAAACTCCAGTACTTTGGCCACCTCATGCGAAGAGTAGACTCGTTGGAAAAGACTCTGATGCTGGGAGGGATTGGGGGCAGGAGGAGAAGGGGACAACCGAGGATGAGATGGCTGGATGGCATGACTGACTCGATGGGCGTGAGTCTGAGTGAACTCCAGGAGTTGGTGATGGACAGGGAAGCCTGGCGTGCTGCAATTTATGGGGTCGCAACGAGTTGGACACGACTGAGCGACTGAACTGAACTGAAAGAAACCAAACACCTATATAGAGAAAACTATAAAACACTGGTGAAAGAAATCAAAGAGGACACTAATAGATGGAGAAATATACCATAATCGTGGATCAGAAGAATCAATAGAGTGAAAATGAGTATACTACCCAAAGCAATCTATAGATTCAATGCAATCCATATCAAGCTACTAGCGGTATTTTTCACAGAGCTAAAACAAATAATTTCACAATTTGTATCGAAATGCAAAAAACCTCAAATAGCCAAAGCAATCTTGAGAAAGAAGAATGGAACTGGAACAATCAACCTGCCTGACTTCAGGCTCTACTACAAAGCCACAGTCATCAAGACAGTATGGTACTGGCACAAAGACAGCGATATAGATCAATGGAACAAAATAGAAAGCCCAGAGATAAATCCATGCTCCTATGGACACCTAATCTTTGACAAAGGAGGCAAGAACATACAATGGGGAAAAGACAGTCTCTTTAACAGGTGGTGCTGGGAAAACTGGTCAACCACTTGTAAAAGAATGAAACTAGAACACTTTCTAACACCTTACACAAAAATACACTCAAAATGGATTAAAGATCTAAATGAAAGACCAGAAACTATAAAACTCCTAGAGGAGAACATAGGCAAAACACTCTCTGACATAAATCACAGCAGGATCCTCTATGACCCACCTCCCAGAATACTGGAAATAAAAGCAAAAACAAACAAATGGGACCTAATTAAAAATTAAAAGCTTCTGCACAACAAAGGAAACTATAAGCAAGGTGAAAAGACAGACTTCTGAATGGGAGAAAATAATAGCAACTGAAGAAACTGACAAACAACTAATCTCAATATACAAGCAACTCCTGCAGCTCAAGTCCAGAAAAATAAATGACCCAATCAACAAAGAACTAAATAGACAGTTCTCCAAAGAAGACATACAGATGGCTAACAAAGACATGAAAAGATGCTCAACATCACTCATTATCAGAGATATGTAAATCAAAACCACAATGAGGTACCATTTCATGCCAGTCAGAATGGCTGTGATCCAAAAGTCTATAAGCATTAAATGCTGGAGAGGGTGTGGAGAAAAGGGAACCCTCTTACACTGTTGGTGGGAATGCAAACTAGTATAGCCACTGTGGAGAACAGTGTGGAGATTCCTTAAAAATCTGGAAATAGAACTGCCCTATGACCCAGCAATCCCACTACTGGGCATACACACTGAAGAAACCAGAATTGAAAGAGACACGTGTACCCCAATGCTCATAGTAGCACTGTTTATAATAGCCAGGAGGACATGGAAGCAACCTAGATGTCCATCAGCAGACGAATGGATAAGAAAGCTGTGGTATGTATACACAATGGAGTATTACTCAGCCATTAAAAAGAATACATTTGAATCAGTTCTAATGGGGTGAATGAAACTGGAGCCTATTATACAGAGTGAAGTAAGCCAGAAAGAAAAACACCAATACAGTATACTGATGCATATATATGGAATTTAGAAAGATGGTAACCATAACCCTGTATACAAGAGAGTAAAAGAGACACGGATGTATAGAACAATCTTTTGGATTCTGTGGGAGAGGAAGAGGGTGGGATGATTTGGGAGAATGGCATGGAAACATGTATAATATCATATAAGAAATGAGTCAACAGTCAGGTTCATTGCAGGATATAGGATGCTTGGGGCTGGTGCACTGGGATGACCCAGAGGAATGGTACAGGGAGGGAGGTTGGAGGGGGGTTCATGATGGGTACACGTGTACACCTGTGGTGGATTTGTGTTGATGTATGGCAAGACTAATACAATATTGCAAAGTAGTTTGCCTCTAATTAAAATAAATAAATTAAAGAAAAAAAAAAGACTCTTACTCCTTGGAAGGAAAGTTATGACCAACCTAGACAGTGTATTAAAAAGCTGAGACATAACAAAGGTCCGTCTAGTCAAAGCTATGGTTTTTCCAGTAGTCATGTATGGATATGAGAGTTGGACTATAAAAAAAGCTGAGCACTGAAGAATTGATGCTTTTGAACTGTGGCATTGGAGAAGACTCTTGAGAGCCCCTTGGACTGCAAGGAGATCTAAACAGTCCATCCTAAAGGAGATCAGTCCTGGGTGTTCATTGGAAGGACTGATGTTGAAGCTGAAACTCCAGTACTTTGGCCACCTGATGTGAAGAGCTGACTCTTTGGAAAAGACCCTAATGCTGGGAAAGATTGAAGGCAGGAGGAGAAGGAGATGACAGAGCATGAGATGGATGGCATCACAGTCTCAAAGGACGTGGGTCTGGGTAGACTCTGGCAGTTGGTGTTGGACAGGGAGGCCTGGCGTGCTGTGGTTCATGGAGTCGCAAAGAGTCGGAAACGACTGAGCGACTGATCTGAACTTAACTGAAGGAATGCTTTGACACATTCTACAATAATAGAATTCTCCTTACCTCTAAATATTTTTGGTCACAATGGAGTAGTGTTGTGATTGAGAACTTGTCTTAAAGAAAGCAAAGAGTGAAATCATTTAATTGTTTGTAAAACATAAGTGGAATTGATGCAAAATATTTATTAGATCATGATAAATGAGCATTTGGTTCATCGGGGATTCTTTCCTTGTATTAAACAGACAGATTCATATTAACAGTGCTTGATTTCCTCAACTGTTCCTGAATCTATTCTGTTGGAGACATAATATTTCCAAAAAAACTATTAAAAGTAAGGACGATGAAAACGTAGTGGAAATGGAGAACACATTGGTAAATCCTCTAATTCTAGAATGACAAAACAGTTCTGATTGCCTTGATGAGGGATTAATTGAAAATGATTTGAGTAGAAAAATCAGATAATTTATTGATATTAATATGGTAATATGGATAATTTGGTATTCACAGCAATAATTTGAGTGCTGTGGCTTTTATGCTGCAATTTTCCCATTAGAGTCTGAATCTAAAATTTAAAATGATTTATAATGTCATAAGAACTCAAGACTACAAGACACACGACTACAAAACTATTCTATTGGAGTTTTTTAGCAATTCCAAATAAAATTAGACTCAGCAAGATCAAAGCAAGAGATTTGATTAGAAATATAAATAGCCTAACACAAACTCCTTTGCTTTGAAATAGTAGCATGGTGATATACATCCTTGAAACAGTTCTACTTTGTTACATTAGTGATACATAAGAGAAGTCTCAATAGTAGTATGTGTGCTTCATTCATCTGAGGGCCAAATTCAAAATACAGATTTAAACAGCCATTTATTCATACTTGTCATTTATTTCAATTTTAAAGAAAGAAACATTCAGAATATATATAGTTTTTTTTTCAGTCACAAGAAATGGATTATTAGATTGCTGACATTTAAATGTGAAATTAATTTATCATAAGTCAGATATTTGTCACTTATTACTTTAGCCTCAGTTCTCAGCATAATGCCTGGCACAAATAATAGTGCTGAATAAATATTTAAATGAATGAAGATGGTCATACCCATTGGTATGCTGATTGTGATGACATCTGCAACTGGTTGTTTTACATGTAATATATTTAGAAGTTTTGTTGTTTTTTTTTTAATTATCCACTATAGCTTAAGCAGCTTGTACATTCCTCCTTGATTTAGTGTATGCCAAAGCTGGCATGTGATTATTTGGCTGGCTCATTTATTCCATGTTCTTTTTTTTTTTTTTTTGCTATATGTGCAAGGTATGCCAAATTGTAATAGATACCGAACAATTGTGTGTATATATATATATATATATATATATACACACACACACACACACACACACACATATATGTGCATACACACATACACAAACACGCACATGCTGCTGTTTGACTCTTTACAACCCCATGGACTGTAGCCCGCCAGGGTCCTCTGTGGAATTCTCCAGGCAAGAATACTGGAGTGGGTTGTCATTTCCTTCTCCAGGGGATCTTTGTGACCCAGAATCAAACCATGTTTGATTGACAGGTGGATTCTTTAGTAAATGCACCACCTGGGAAGCCATATGTGTGTGTGCATATATTTTGGGATTAAATAATTATTTATTTTATATAATTTGTAGAACACCTGGAACGTTTCTAATACTCATGAACATGAATATGAGTAGAATAATTCTGACACAAAACAAGGCTCATTGGTGTAGCCAGTGTCAGAGTGTTTCAAGTGTTTTTACTATTTCATCTGTAAAATTTCACCGTATAGTTCTTGGGACCAAACATCCAAATTGAAAGTTAAAATATCTTAGGGTCTTACGAAGACTACCTTTTGGAGTGACTGACTGCTCTAGAAAGAAGACAGGAGAAAAAAACATTATGACTGATAACCATACCATTTACTATAGACTTATCAGTATGTTTAAGATAAATGTGAAAGGGATAAAATGGCTGATACAGGCAGAAGGTTTGTGATTCTTCCTGATATTATCTCCTAACATTTGAGAAAGGGAGGAAATAGGGAACATACACTGAGATTCCATGACTTTCTTTATTCCCTACTTTCAGGAAGGAACTTAGGCAATACTAAATCAGACTAGGGTTTTGTTTGAAGAATATAATAATGTTCTCTCTCCAGATCAGAGACTTCATTGATATTTGTTTCTAATATCTTAATTGGAACAGGAAAATAGTCAGCTGAAGACCATAACTGAGGAACAATTGAAATATTTGTGCATCACAAAGACATGGCATGGAGAGCATACATTGCAGTTTACAGGACACAAGAGATTAATTTTGCATGCCATGATATACCAAAGGAGAGATGGTTCATGGTGTTTCAATATCAGAATTAAAGGTGAGCTGGTACTGTTTAGCCACCAGCCAAGATTGATACAAGAGATCTGCAACAGAAATGTTCTATCATTGGTAGGGCTGAGGTGTCTGTAAGCTTTTCTGGAACCACAGACACAGATGAAATAGTTTGGTTAATTTTAAGTGTTTTGTAACTTGTTCCTCTTTTGATCTTGTCTTCCTATAAATAGTCTATTGTGTATTTAGAGGCAAAAGAAGCGATGGAGAGGAGAATTTATTTTCCAATGCCTAAGAAGAGACTCAAATTAATGGCAATAGGAAAGAAGATTGGGTAATTGTATTAATATTTTCATCATCCCCACACCCCTATCACAAATTATCATCTATATCTCTCATTCATGTTTCAAAAGTTCTTGGAAGTATTTTGACCCCTTGAAATCATGGGATACAACTATGTTAATATCAACTTATAACAGATAAATGTGATATTAAAATTGGCTAAGTTTGGAGATGCCATAAGGGTCCTACTAACTCCTAGAATATGGATGTGTAAATGAAAGGGGATTCAAAGGTCACAATGAAAAAGAATGTTTTGCACAAGTTGAAAGGGCAGCTTCTCTCTTTAAGTTGGCCACAATGACTTGAAATCTGCAAGCAGCTACTTAGGTGAAACTTTTCCTATGCAAAAAAATAGAAAGAAAGAAACTAAGAAAAAGAGATATAAAAGGAGAGAAAACTCTTTTGAACTGGACTGGGCTTTGGGCCAGTAAAAAAGGCAGTTCAAGGAATTTTCTAGGCAGGTGAAAGAAAGTGAAGTCGCTCAGTTGTGTCTGACTCTTTGCAACCCTGTGGACTGTAGCATACCAGACTCCTCCATCCATGTGATTCTGCAGGTAAGAATACTGGAGTGAAGGAAAATTTGCCTTTTCCTTCTTCAGAGGATCTTCCCGACCCAGGGATCGAACCTGGGTCTCCCACATTACAGGCAGATGCTTTAACCTCTGAGCCACCAGGGAAGTTTCTAGGCAAGAGACCCAGGAAAAGAGAAACAATTTTTATTAAGAATGTCAGGTGGCTTTAAGGAGTTTAGTTTTGACCTTGAAGTGTAGAAGATAGTCCCAGGAAGAATTCCAGAATAGCCTTTGTTTCATCAGTCACCAACAGAGAAAAAGGATGATGTTAACTTCAACTGGGGTTGGATACAAAGGTGAATTCATTAGATAAAAGTTGAAACCTCTGATCAGTGTGCAGTAGAGTCAAGTTAAAAAATGGAACATGATCATGCATTTGCAACTTCTTTGTACCTCCTAGTGTAGTAGAAGAGTTTTGCTCTCTGATCTACTTGTTTTTTTTCTAGAAACACTGCAAATGAAATATACTGAATATAGGTAATAATGAAAAGGCTCTAGTCCCATTTAAGACTACTGCTTTGAAAAGATAGACTCCCAAGCTCCTGGGAAGTAACAGTAGACAACTAGTAGGGCTAAACCCACACAACCTTAATATATTGTTTATTATGATTCAAGCACTGTATTAAGTGCATTTTATCAATAATTTCATTTAACCATAACTCTACAGAGAAGTGTATATCTATTTAATATATGAAAGAAATAAGGCATTAAGCAATGAAGTATACCAAAATATCAAATATTTTAATAACAAAGATCAAAATGAAAACTAAGTAAATCTCTTTCCAGAGTCCATATTCTTAGATTATATATTATATTGTATATTGGTTAACCATGCAATTTGTAAGTCACTCAGGTTTGCTTTGGTATAGAAACCACCAAGGGACTAGATGCACACCTTTGTGAATAACATTTAGTACATTTTGTGTACTTAGACACTCCACTTCACCCATAAGCTCTCAACAGAGAATCTGGAGAATAAAAATAAGCAGGAAGTAAATACAATGTTAGATTAAAAAATTAAAATCATTAATAAAGCAATGCAAGTATAGTATTGATAACTTGGTTTTAAAAATCTTTATTAGTCTCATATACGTGAAAACATACAAAGTAGAGAAAAGATGTTTAAATGCAGACTCTCAAACCATTCCTTCCCTTTACTGGGTGACATTCCTGGGAAAAAAAAGAAAGGCAAGTAACCTCATGTAGACAGTCTCCTTGTAAATATGCTGAAGTCAGACCTTCTGGTGTTTTGCACTCAGGTCTTAACTTATAAACATGACTGAGTGATCTCGCAGAGAGATCAACTCCACTGAAAGATAAGTCTAATGTTACTTCTGTTTCCCATTGAAACAAGAGACACGGCTCACCGCACAGGTCCACAGGAGAAACCAGGTTTGGATCACAGGGCAAAAGCAGAAGTGAGGGAAAGACATGTCTTCATTGGAAAAGACAGAGCAAGACAGAGTAAACAGTTTAGGATTGGGCAGTTGGAATAATGTTGACTGGCTTTTGGCTATATGGGTGTTCTCTAGCTTCTAGTTCCCTGGGACCTGGCTCTGGGACAATTAAGGAGAAGGACCCTGCCTGCTGGGGTGTATAAACCAGCTGGAGGAGCGAGGGATTTGGATTTTTGGATTGGTTACTCTGCATATCAAAGGTTTGCTCCAGGCCAAATCCCTTGCTATCTCTAAGAACTGGCTAGCCCAGGAGGAATAGTCTTCCCAGACAGATTTTTTATTTTTTTTTTAAGATGTCAAAACACCATAATATACAGGGGGGAGATTATATATATATATACACATATATATATATACATATATAAATGCAGTATACCAGGCAAATTAATATTTTCCAGCAGGGGAGTCCTTATCCAAGGCATGCTTTTAGCAGAATCTATCAGATTTGTCTATGATTGCCTATGCAGGGGTCAGCAAACCATGATCCATGAGTTAAAAATATTTTGACATTTCCTAAGAGCTTATGGGTGAAGTGGAGGGTCTAAGTACACAAAATGTACTAAATGTTATTCACAAAGGTGTGCATCTAGTCCCTTGGTGGTTTCTATACCAAAGTAAACCTGAGTGACGTACAAATTGCATGGTTAACCAATATACAATATAATATATAATCTAAGAATATGGACTCTGGAAAGAGATTTACTTAGTTTTCATTTTGATCTTTGTTATTAAAATATTTGATATTTTGGTATACTTCATTGCTTAATGCCGGTTAAAGCGTCTTCCTGGAATACGGGAGACCCGGGTTCGATCCCTGGGTCGGGAAGATCCCCTGGAGAAGGAAATGGCAACCCACTCCAGTACTCTTGCTTGGAGAATCCCATGGAGGGAAACGCCTGGTAGGCTACAGTCCATGGGGTCGCAAAGAGTCGGACACGACTGAGCGACTTTACTTACTTTACTAAATATTGAAAACGGACTTCTATGGTGGCTCAGACGGTAAAGTGCCTGTATACAATGCAGGATATCCGAGTTCAATCCCTGGGTCGGGAAGATCCCCTGGAGAAGGAAATGGCAATCCACTCCAGTACTATTGCCTGGAAAATCCCATGGACAGAGGAGTCTGGTAGGCTACAGTCCATGGTGGTCACAAAGAGTCGGACAGGACAGAGCGACTTCACTTTCACTTTCAAGTATTATAAAAATAGAATACGAAGATTAACAGAGACTAAAAGTGGCCCACAGAGCCTAAAATATTTACTGTCTGGCCCTTGGCAGAAAACAAATTTGCCAACCCCGACTTATTGTAACCAAATAACAAATCTATGGATTTACAGGAAAAAATATGTTTGCTAGAGACACTAATGTTAGGAAATAAAACTGTTCTGCTACATTAGGAGGCACAGGGCCCTTAAAAATGCATGATTATGTTACATTTTTCAACTTAACTACACACACTGGTCAAGGCTTTCAAATTTTACTCATTAAATTCACCTATGGCTTAATGCGGAAAATGTCACCAAACCAATGTACCTATCAGAATATAAAATGGGGATATGTCATTACCGATACAACTCCTTTCTGCGCAACTGAGGCAAGGTCTATGTAGCTTAGTGACCTTTTATGTTGATGTGAGCCACAGAATGCCCTAATGTGGCCAGTAAAAAAAAAAAAAAAAAACAACCTGGGATCTGAAGCTGCCCTCTGGTTTGTAGGTGTTTACAATTAATTTATCTTTGATATTGTTAGTGAAATATAGTGGGTAAGATCCTTGATTTGTTAATCCTCTAATGATCTGATCTTCAGTGCTAATTCACACATAGTTTCCATTCAATCATTTTCATGTATAAAAATGTAATGTTGATGTTTTTATAGAACCACTAATGAGTGAAAAAGGAAACTGAAAACCTGTGTATTTAGGAGTACATTATGGACTGAATGTTCATGAACTCCTCAAATGTATATACCAAAACCCTAATCCCTATTGTGATTGTATTTGGAGGTGGGAACTTTGGGAGGTAATTAGGTTTAGAAGAGGTCAGGAGAGTAAGACTGCACCCGACCATACATACAAAGGGATTCCTGAACTCATAACATGAGACATCAGAGGGAAACCTCTCTCCACTGTGTGAGGACACCTAAAGAGATGGCTCTGCAACCTCAAAAGAGAGTTTTCACCAAAATCTGACCATGATGAAACCCTGATCTTGGATTTTCAGCCTTCAGAACCTTGAGAAAATAAATTTATGTTGTTTAAGCCACAGGGTCTTCAGTATTTTATTATGACAGCCCAAGCTAAGACAGATTTCACCTAGAATAGTTTCGCTAGGATAAGGACATGGTAAAATTGCTAAGCCAGTGCTGATGCAAGGATACTACATGATGATGATGCTAACTAGAATTACATCTGCCAAATGAACATTGAACAGATGAATATAGATGCTGTACACATTGCAATAATTGGTATTATTTTTCCTGTGATTTCACATGGAAGGCAGCTGTTAGGTACTCAGTGTCTGATGTCAGTCTAACAGGCAGTGAGCCATCAGCTTTAGGTGTCAAAGAATGAGATGTCATGGTTATGTCCGTTTCATCTTGAAAAATTTTTTGTATGCAGACCATGCTATTGAGGATTGTTCCTATTTTAAATAGTGATGACAGATAACCACCATGTACTATAAGCTCCTTGTAATTTTCTTGAAACAGTATCAACGGGTCCTTAATACTGGCTGGCATTTCCTGTATGATTGTTCATAGTCTCCTATAAATATAATCTTTAAAGTATTTGTTTTAATCTCATTGTTAATTAATATTCTATTCTAGTCATCTAGTAATCAGTCTCTTCTTTCAGGATGCTGATGAAGCGATCATAATCTATTACTCTGTCCACTTCTTTAAATTTTGTTTTTTCATCTTTATAAATTGTTCGATTCATTCAAACATTATTTATAAGGTTTTCACTAAAATTACTTAAATTGTTCAGATTTTTTTTATTGTTTTTTAAAAATATAATGAGGCATTAACATAACACATTACTATACGGAAAAAAGGTAATCAATAAGGACCTATTGTATAGAACAAGGAACTCTTAATGCTCTGTAATAATCTATATGGGAAATGAATTTGAGAAAGAATAGATATATGCATATGTGTAATTGAATCACTTTGCTGAATATCTGAAAATAACACAGCATTGTAAATCAACTATTCTCCAATATAAAATAAAAAAAACTTTTAAATAAGTAAATGTAATGATGAAAGATCAGTATTTAAGGCCTGGAAGCATTCTATCTCTTTCAGATCCATATTGTAGTAATGTACAATCTGAAGAATATAACCCACAAATATGTGACTTTGAAACCTGAAAATAGACCTTGCTGGAGAATATTCAATGTGGACATGGTAATTTCTAATGAGATATGGGAAAAACTCATCAGTCTCATCATGTAAAAATTTTAGTTTCTGGGGCCAAGAGCATTGTATATGACTTGTGACATTTTAAATTGCAATCACTTCTTTTATTGGGTACTGACTGCTCTTCAGAATGAGACACCTGTGATGCTGATGTGGTTGTAAAGCTGGTATTTGTTGTTCTTGACCACCACAGCATAAATATACATTTTTGGAATGGCAACATAATTTATTTTTCTTGCCTTGTATTATTTACGTATTTATTTTACATATATTACATGTAGTAATATTTGAGTAAGTCAAGTAATATAATTTTACAGCAAAATATACATGCTTTTCTTAAATTCATATTGCATGTTTTCAATAAAATTTTCAGTGATTTATTTTAAAGGAGTACTACATAACTGTTTATTTGTATCATAATGGATTTCCAAGTGTTCAGGTGATTAAATGAGTTGCCTCTTGAGGAACAGTAAAAAAAATGAAACAATGTTGTGCTGCTTCATTAGACTCCTAACTGAATAATGAAGGAAAAATATTTTGAAACAGTCAGAGTTTAGCTTATTAAAACTATACAAGTCAACTTAAGACAAATGAATGCAATAAAAAATTATATATCTGTAGCATTTTTCATCTTTGAGTATGGTTAGAATTGCAAAGTCTGTTTGTTAAAAATGTTGATTTTCATTAAATACTTTTTGACTTTAGGGCAGGCAGTCCTAGGCTTACTTTTAATTTCTAGCTTTTTCTTTTTTAATTTATTTAAAGTCCAATGCAAAGACATATTAATTATAAATTCACACTTTCACATTTTCAATATATATTTACTGAGAATTATTGTGAGTCAGGATATTTGGCTCGATAATCATATAACAAACTGATATTAATAAACCACCTAAGATATGGTAAACCCTGTTGAAATATTTTACAGGTATTAACACATTCACTTTTTCCAACAGAGGTAAATGATACTGTGAACACATTTAAAGATAAGGAAGCCGATTGTTGGAAGAGTTCAATTATTTCTCCAAGGACCCTGTGAGAAATTAGCAGAGATAAACCCATTCCTGTTAGAATTTTGCTTTTGATTGATGAGCAAAACCCACTTATTTAAAGATGGCTCTTAGCAGAATACACAAGATATACCTACAAAACCCTGGTGCCTCAATCAACTCTGGTGAAGAGGGCTTTCAGAGAGGTCATAACTGAACAAAATGAATGATTAGAAGTTTGCCAAAGTAAGAAAGACACTGGAATATTCTAGACGGGAAAGATACAACGTATGAAAATCAAAGGCCACATGAAATAACTGGGCTTAATTAGGAAAGGTGGGAATTATGTGGCAAAGTAGTGTGACTAGTGTTGAGAGTGAGGGTGGGAGAAATCCAAAAGTTCGGTCATTTGTGTTAATAACGCAGTTGTGATCATATTTGCAATCTTTCTCATAAACTAAACTTTAAGGGTCTTGATGGCAGGGACTATTTGTGTATCATTTACTCTCCTCTCAGTAGCTACCTCAATGTTGTCTGCTTCTCAAACAATACAAATTTAATGGATGAATGACAGATGGAGACATGGCTTGATAGATGCATTGGATTTAGACTCCATAAGACCAAGAAGTTTCTTTCAGGTCCTTTTAAAGGTTCACTGTTTATAAAGAAGGGTGACAAGATTGCATTTTTTAATTTGCCTATTTAGCAACAAAATTCTGGGAGTAGTTTTGAAGGAGTCTTTCGAAGTAGCCTCTCATGGAAATAAATGTCAATTTATATATAAATGTATACTTCTACAATACTTTGCTCTGAGTGAATCTCGAGAACTCTCTGTTTCCTCCTTCATAAAATGATGGGATGATACCATTAGGTAATCCTGCTCAGCAACTGTGTATCTTGAGTTAGAGCCTGAGAACATGGATTTTACTCTGTTGAGATTTACACAATAGGCAAGACTTGCTTGGCAGAGCACGCATGGCTGGAGCCTGGGAACCACAGGGAGATCAATCAGGGTCCATTTATGATAAAAAAAAAACTACAAAAGAAATTTTAGAATGGTAACACATGACTTATCCCAAGTTGGGTTCAGGGAAAGGATGACTTTAGCACTTGGGATAAGTCTTATCAAATAATTTTCCTGAGAAAAGTACCACTATCTAAAATATTCAAAAACAGTTTCCATACTCTGGGCCATAGGTCTCCGTAGTCTAGCAATCTATTGGTATATTGCATAAAAATCCTACTTTGTCCAGCTGGCAAATTTGGTCCATTCCAGCTCACAACTCTTTTAACAATTGCTAAAGAAACTAGGGTCTCTAAAAGGTGATAAACTAACAATGGGAGAAAAATTCCAAATGGTTTCAACTGAGTTTTAAGATCATGATTTTTTTTTAAAGATTCAAAGCAAAAATTGTTTTCCAAAAATAAATTATTCTTTAATAAAGCAATGATTTAAAATAGTTAATTTCCTGCTATGCTTTATATGCAGAAACTAAAAATAAATGAAACGAATTTGTTTACAAAATAGAAACAGATTTATAGATGTAGAGAAAGAATTTAAGGTTATTGGGGGAAAGGTAGGGGTAAGAGATAGTTATGGAGTTTGGGATTGACACATACACACTGGTACATTTAAAAGAGCTAACCAATAAGGACCTGCTGTAAAGCACATAAAACTCTGCTCAATGTTTATGTCGCAGCCTGGATGAAAGGGTAGTTTAGGAGAGAATGGATACATGTATATGTATGGTTGAGTCTCTTTGCTGTGCACCTGAAATTATCAAAACAATGTTGATCAGTTATACTCCAATATAAAATAAAAGGTTAAATAATAAAATAGTTAATTTTCTTCTTCTGAATATGTAACAAAAATAAATTAATGAGCAAAATTGATAATTCTAGAATAATAATTTATATTATCCACACAGACAGCCTATAAATAGGTAGTCTTAAGTTCCTCTTTTTATTTTGTAAAAGACGACACTGAAGGGGGCAGGAAGTTTTAAGTGATTTATCCCAAGCTACAAAATCCTAACACAATTTGGAACTAAATATCCAATTTATCTCAAAGGACCAGATTTCTTTCTTTCTTTCTTTCTTTCTTTCTTTTTTTTTTTTTTTTTTTTGGTCTGTTTACTTTAACTTCTATTCCTCATCAATACCTGTTTTAAATTTTAGTTTTCTCCAGGCATTATGATACTTAGTATGTGAAGTCTTTGGCACTGCTCACAGAATCAAAAGCTGGCATTCTCTGGGCTTGATACATTTCAGCTGTTGCTTTCAGAAATAGTGAAGCCACACTCTTTCCCTCTCTACTTCTGTGCTTCTTGAGAATTCTTGATGTCATGCTATCTTTTCTGCAAAAGCTGCTATGCATCTTTTCATAAATAATGCATTTTTGGTAAGGCTTCAACTTCTTTTGTTTCTTTCTTTCCCCACTGACACCTGGTAGTGTTTTGTTTACTTCCATTTTGTTTTCCAAGAAGGTATCTTCACCTTGCTGATGAGAACATTATTACTGCCTCGTACCCATACATTTCAAATTAGTGTATTTAGTACACCATTAGTTTTTCACTTGAAGTGAACAAACTGATTTATCTTCCCCTTATTTTTCCTTTCATGAACCTGTGCTAGTAAAGTGCTGTGGCCATATTTTCTCTGCAGTTTTTCCTCACGTAATTTGAAAACCAGACCAACTATTTAAAGACCAGAACACAACTTCCAAATGAGTTGTGCCATAATGGTGGCTTGGGTTAGCTGCTCTGAGTGTTCAGGGGGATAACTTGAACCTGGGGTGTGGAGGTAAAGCACTGGAAAGGAACATTTTAGATCAGTTTTTAATAAAATTATGGTTGTGCTATTCACTTAGAGAATAGTGGGGTGGTTAATGTTATAGAGTCTGAAAAAGTGATATTATTTTGGTTCCCCAGGACCTGAGGAATCTCTGATAGAGTGCTAAGATGCATTAAATGCACAATAAATATTTGCTGATTAGATGAATCTGCTAGTACAGTTTGATGTAGTTCTCTTTTAATGGAGCAGAAAATGTAATTGCTCTTTGGGGAACAATGGCTCAGATAAGACCACTGTTACTGAGTGATGGAAATGAAGATAGGAAAAAGTCATCTTTTAAAACAAAGGTTATGAAAGTCAGTATATAATCAATGGAATATACTAACACAGAAACGCTTCTCCTTCAGGAATGATCTGTAATAAATAGTTAACTTTTTTTAGTCATTATTTGCTATTTGTTAGATATTGTGTCAAGTTTTTCATATGCATTTCCCCATTAATGTTCATAACAGATTTATATGGTACTGCCAGACACCCTAATCTACAAATGAAGGAAAGCAGGTGTAGTAAGGCAAAGACACACAAACTTGATCTATGTCAGAAATGCATTCAAACTTCACTCTTTTAAAATAAAAAAAATTATTTTTATTGTCTTTTTTCATTATTTTTTAAAATGTTGTATTGGAGTATATCTGAGTAACAACAATGTGATAGTTTCAGGCGGACAGCAGACGGACTCAGCCGTACACATACGTGTATCCATTCTCCCTCAAACTCCACTCACATCCAGGCTGCCACAGACTATTGAGAAGGGTTCCCTGTGCTATAAACTAGGTCTTTGACTCAATCTTCACTTTTAATCCCAGAAATACTACACTTTGAAGAAGATAGTGTCTGAAATATAGCAAGATAGAAACAACAATAAAATCTTCCTTATTTTTATTTTGTTCCTGCTCACCTGGAAAGCATCAAAGAGTCTGCATTTTCTGTTATTCAGTCATTCTATCTTGTGCGGCTCTTTGAGATCCCAGGGACTGCAGCATGTCAGGCTTCCCTGTCCTTCACTCTCTTTGCTCAAACTCATGTTCATTGAGTCAATGATGCCATCCAAAGATCTCATCCTCTGTCACCCCCTTTTCCTCTTGCCCTCATTCTTTCTCAGCATCAGAAATTTTTCCAATGAGTCAGCTGTTTGCATCAGATGGCCAAATTATTAGAAGTTTAGCTTCAGCATCAGTACTTCCAATTTATTCAAGGTTGATTTTCTTTAGCATTAACTGGTTTGATCTCCTTGCAGTCCAAGGGACTCTCAAGAGTCTTCTCCAACACTATAGTTCAAAAGCATCAATTGTTGGGCACTCAGCCTTCTTTATGGTCCAACTCTCACATCCATACATGACTACTGGCAAAACAATAGCTTTGACTATATGGACCTTTATCATCAAAGTGATGTCTCTGCTTTTTTTCTTCTTTTTTTTTTTAATCTTTGAAATTTCTTTTTTTTTTAAATTTTTATTTTTACTTTATTTTACTTTACAATACTGTATTGGTTTTGCCATACATTGACATGATTCCACCACGGGTGTGCATGCGTTCCCAAACGTGAACCCCCCTCCCACCTCGGCTTTTTAATACATTGTCTACGTTTGTCATAGGTTTTCTTTCAAGGAATAAACATATTTTAATTTCATGGCTACAATCCCCATCTGAGTGGTTTTAGAGCCCAAGAAAATAAAGCCTGTATTTAGCAGAGACAAACAATGGAAATTTGCAAGTAAAGTTCCTAAGAACATTTATTAAGGCAAGTGTGAAAGGGAAACCTTCTTTTGAGCTTAGAAATCCTGACCTAGTTTTGTCAGTGGGAATGTTTCCATTTTATTCAGGAGCATTTATTAATCTATGTCAACCTATGAAGCCCATAGATTAACAGAAAAATAATTTGAAATATCCTATCTCTTTTGCTTATTATAGCAAGGAGACATAAGAAAGCCTTCCTAAGTCGTCAATGCAAAGAAATAAAAGAAAATAAAACAAAAGAATGAGAAAGATCTCTTTAAGAAAATTAGAGATACCAAAGGAACATTTCATGCAAAGATGGGCTCAATAAAGGACAGAAATGGTATGAACCTAGCAAAAACAGAAGATAGTGAGAAGAAGTGGCTAGAATACACAGAACTATACAAAAAAGATCTTAATAACCCAGATAACCACAAGTCAATCCTAAAGGAAATCAGTCCTGAATATTCCTTGGAAAAACTGATGCTTAGGCTGAAACTTCAATACTTTGGCCACCTGATGTGAAGAACTGACTCATTGGAAAAGACTCTGATTCTGGGAAAGATTGAAGGTGAGAGGAGAAGGGGACGGGGATGAGACAGTTGGATGGCATCACTGACTCGATGGACATGTGTTTGAGTAAACTCCAGGAGTTGGTTATCGACAGAGAAGCCTGGCGTGCTGCAGTCCATGGGGTCATAAAGAGTCATACTGTAACTGTACTGAACCACGATATTGTGATCATTCACCTAGGGCCAGACATCTTGATGTGCTAAATCAAGTGGGCTTTAGGAAGCATCCTTACAAACAAAGCTAGTGGAGGTGATGGAATTCCAGCTGAGCTATTTTAAATCCTAAAAGATGATACTGTAAAAGTGCTACAATCAATGTGACAGCAAATATGAATAACTCAGTAGTAATCACAGGGCTCTAAAAGATCAATTTTTACTCCAATCCCAAAGAAGGGCAGTGCCAAAGAATTTTTAGACTACCACACAACCACACTCATTTCACATGCTAGCACAGTAATGCTCAAAAATTCTCCAAGCTAGGCTTCAACAGTACATGAACTGAGAACTTCCAGATGTTCAAGCTGGATTTAGAAAAGGCCAATGATACGATTGCCAAAATCAGTTGGATCATGCCAAAAGGAAGAGAGTTCCAAAAAAAATCTACTTCTGCTTCATTGAATATGCCAAAGCCTTTGACTGTGTGAATCACAACAAACTGTGAAAAATCTTTGAAGAGAGGGGAATATCAGACCACCTCACCTGCCTCCTGAGAAATCTGTGTTTGGTCAAGAAGCAACAATTAGAACCACACATGGAACAATGAACTTGTTCAAAATTGGGAAAAGAGTATGTCAAGGCTGTATATTGTCATCTTGCTTATTTAACTTATACAGAGTGCATCATGTGAAATACTAGGCTGGATGAAGCACAAGCTGGAATCAAGATTGCTGGGAGAAATATTAATAATGTCTGAAATGCAAATGGCACCAACTTTATGGCAGAAAGCAAAGAGGAACTAAAAATGAAAAAGCTAGAATGAAAGCTTGCTTAAAACTCAACATTCAAAAAACTAAGATCATGGCATCCAATCCCATCACTTCATGGCTAATAGATGGGAAAACAGTGAAAACAGTGACAGACTTTAGTTTTGGGGGCTCCAAAATCACTGCAGATGCTGTCTGAAGCCATGAAATTAAAAGATGTTTGCTCCTTGGAAGAAAAGCTATGCCAAACCTAGACAACATTATTAAAAACAGGAGATACCACTTTGCTGACAAAGGTCCATATAGTTAAATGCATGTTTTTTACAGTAGTCATGTATGGATGTGAAACTATAAAGAGTTGACTATAAAGAAGCCAACTTGAGTACCAAAGAATTGTTGCTTTTGAACTGTGGTGTTCGAGAAGACTCTTGAGAGTCCTTTGGACTGCAAGGAGATCCAACCAGTTCATCCTAAAGGAGATCAATCCTGAGTGTTCATTGGAGGGACTGATGTTGAGGCTGAAACTCCAATACTTTGGCCTCCTGATGCAGAGAGTGGATTCATTTGAAAAGACCCTGATGCTGGGAAAGATTGAGGGCAGGAGGAGAAGGGGGTAACAGAGGATGAGATGGTTGAATGGCATTACCAACTCAATGGACATGAGTTTGAGCAAGCTCTGGGAGATGGTGAAGGACAGGGAGGACTGACCTGCTGCATTTAATGGAGTTGCAAAGTCAGACATGACAGAGAGACTGAACAAGAACAATATTTTATTATCAGTAAACACTCATCTTGATAAGTTGATCACTACTGTGACTTTTAAATTCTACTCCTAAACACTTGTGATGACATTATCAAGTCATATGTTCAATTTTTATTTTGGTGGTAAGCACAAATTATATTTCTAATTGCATATTTTTTGCCATCAAAAATTTAGTTTCTTTCAATCTTGGCTATTTGGGCTGCAGGCTATATGCCTTGACAGGGCTACAAAGGCACATTTTTTTTTTTTTTTATATTTGTACTGTTGATCACCTTTGACCACATATATGTGTATGTGTGTGTGTGTGAAGTCACTCAGTCATGTCCGACTCTTTGCAACACCATGGACTGTAGCCCGTCAGGTTCCTCTGTCCATGGGGTTCTCCAGGCAAGAATACTGGAGTGGGTTGCCATTTCCTCCTCCAGGAGATCTTCCCAACCCAGGGATCGAACCCAGGTCTCCTTCATTGCAGGCAGACACTTTATCCTCTGAGCCACCAGGGAAGCCAACTGCATATATATCATTTCTTAAATTTCTTTCAGTTACTTGAGATATTAAATATTTCACAAAAAGAGTGACCATATATCCCAGGAATTAATTCCCAAGTCATTCATACTGCTCAGTATTTTGATTTTAAGTAAACTACAATAGAAATTTTCTATGAATATTTGAATTATTAACTACTGGTAACACATCACCTTTCTTTCTTTTTTTTTTTTTTTTTTTTGGTAAGGGAAACTAACCTAACATTAATTGAGCACCTACTTGTGTCTGGCTTCGACAAGGAGTTTTCATTGAGATTATTCCATTTCATCCCCATACCAGCTTCATGAGGTCGGTATCATCCTCATTTTTGTCTGAAGAGGACTATGAAGCTCAGAAAGGTTACAGAGTTTGTCCAATTACACACTTAGTAACAGAGAGAGCAGGGGCTGAGTCTCACATTCAAGAAACCTCTGCAATCTCTCAGGAGGGATGAGAGAGCCAAAGCTGCTGCAGCCCTTCTTACTTTTCCTACCTGAGAACCAAGATGTTACTGAGAGAAGGATCCTGTTCTTTCCCACAGATACCTCTCCACCTGAGAGGATGCAGCCTGTTGAAAATAGCAGGGAAAAGCCCCCCAGCAGTAAGGGTGCATGCTTTGGGAAGGTTATGCCTTGTTCACAGCTGCTGTCAGAGGAAGCTACTTGGGGTGGAGCAAACTGGGACAATGGCTAGAGTGGGTGGGCTAAGCAGGCCCTTTCTGGGTGGAACAGATATGAGAACATAACGTTTGGAGCAGGCAGCAGTCACAGGCACAGTCACCACCATTCTCCATCTGCTCATTGGTGTTTGTGATCCAACAGGGATTCAAAATTGGGAGAGCAGATGAGTTTGCGCTTTGCATATCTCAAGACTGTCATCTCACTCATTCTATTGTCTCCAAAGCCCATGGCCACCAGTTCCTGCAGAAAAGAGCAGACTGTTCCCATCATCACATCCAGAGTGACTTTGCCCAGGACGTACTGCCCCTGCCCTGATGTGTGGGTGAGCGACTTATCACTGACGCTGTCAGGTCAGCCAGGGTACAAGCATTCTCTGGCAATCTGGCTTCCTGCTTTTCATCCTGTTTTATAACCACCGTCTGTCCATACTTGTTCAGAACCTTCGTCTTGATGTCCTGAAGAGGCAGCTGGCTGAGGAGCCAGTCTGGTAGCTGCAGGAACAGCAACTCTTCCTCCTGCATGAGGCTTAGCTTCCTGAGCAGCCCTGAGGAAGATCCATCCTTTGGGAGGCCAAAGATCTTCCTGGCTACTCCAGGGGAGCCTTCATCTTGGTCTCCTTCTTCTCATCTCATGGCTTCTCTTTCATTTTCCCAGGAGGCACATCACCTCCAAGTCCTCTTCCTTAAAAAAGCCAGCTCAAGTGGGCCAGCTGCCATGGGCTTCTCTGGTGGCTCAGTTGGTAAAGAATCTGCCTGCAATGCAGCTTTGATCCCTGGTGGGAAGATTCCCTGGAGAAGAAAATAGCAACCCACTCCAGTATTCTTGCCTAGAAAATTTCAAAGACAGAGGAACCTGGCAGGCTACAGTCCCTTGGGTTGCAGAGTCGGATGCAACTTAGCAATTAAACTACCATCACATGGGCCAACGGTAGCTGCACAGGCATATATTGAGTGTCATTACTCAGCCTAAGGTCATCGATAAAACCATACTTTTCCTGCCTGCACAGGATTGGTTTTGTTTCTTCATCTGGCTCCCTATTGTTTTTTGCTTTTCTTGTAGTGAGAGGGCCCCATGTCCAACACATCCACGGTCATATCCCAGCTCCCCTATTACTTCATCATTTTGGTTATTCCTTGCTCAAAGTTGGAGTGGGATTGAATAATTTCTAGGGACTCCCAGTTCCATCCATAGCCCTCTTCCTGTTGGTCATTCACACTTTTTCAACACAGAGCACTGAGCTGGGCTCCCTGTGCTTCCCACTAGTTATCTATTTTACACATGGTAGTACATATATATGCTAATGATTCTCTCAAAATTCATCCCACCTTTCTCTTTTCCCCCTCTATGTCCACATGTCCATTCTCTACATCTGTGTCTCTATTCCTGCCCTGTAAATAGGTTCATCTGTACCATTTTTTCTAAGTTTCACACATATGAGTTAATATACAATATTTGTTTTTCTCTTTCTGACTTTCTTCACTCTGTATGACAGACTCTAGGTCCAAGCATGATTGTGACCTCTGGTTACACAAGTTTATGATAGCAGTAGGTAATTGCATTGAATCCATTATAGCAGCATATATTTCCAAAGAATATATTTTATAAGTAAAAATCTCTTAACTTTAATAATTATATTAATAAGTACTAAGCAAGCAATAGGAATTATAGAAAAATTAATATTTATTAAAAAATAACACACAAAGCCCAAATGCTTAAAACAATAAGCTCTTTTAAGCTCACATGTGTATGGGTTGGCTAGGGGATCACTAGTCTCTAACGGCCCAGAGATACACACTTGCACATCTGTATTTAGCAGCACGCGACTAGGTGGTTCTGTTTGTCCTGACTGGACTGTAAATTATGAGGGTTTCTTTTTCTTTTTTTTTAATTGTCTAGCAGGTTGGCTCACATTTACTTGTTCTCAGAGTACAGATAGAGAAACAAAAGTGAGAACACAGGCATTCAAGGACTCTTGATGTCTTGTTTGGAAATGGAATACTGGCATTTCTTTCATACTTTATTGACCACAGCAAATCACAAAGCCAGCCCATATTTAAACGTTCATGAAATAAGGTTCAACTCTTCTAAACTTACAATGCCTTGTTATATGTTATCAAAGGAATAGTCACAAGTAAGTAAATAGGATCTGGGAAGTTTTCATAAAAATTGAAAAATTTTTCAGTAATTTTGGTATGTTTTTTTGTGTGTGTGTGTGTGTTAATCTTTTTTCAATTTTTATTTTTGCTTTATTTTGCTTTACAATACTGTATTGGTTTTGCCATACATTGACATGAATCAGCCACAGGAGTACATGAATTCCCAATCCTGAATCACCCTCCCACCTCCTACCCCATATCATCTCTCTGGATCATCCCTGTGCACCGGCCCCAAGCATCCTGTATCCTGTATCGAACATAGACTGGTGATTCTTTCCTTACCTGATAGTATACATGTTTCAATGCCATTCTTCCAAATCATCCCACCCTCTCCCTCTACCGCAGAGTCTAAAAGTTTGTTCTATACATCTGTGTCTCTTTTGCTGTCTCGCATAGAGGGTTATCATTACCATCTTTCTAAATTCCATATATATGTGTTAGTATACTGCATTGGTGTTTTCCTTTCTGGCTTACTTCACTCTGTATAATAGGCTCCAGTTTCATCCACCTTGTTAGAACTGATTCAAATGTATTCTTTTTAATGGCTGAGTAATACTCCATTGTGTATATGTACCACCGCTTTCTTATCCATTCATCTGCTGATGGACATCTAGGTTGTTTCCATGTCCTGGCTATTATAAACAGTGCTGTGATGAACATTGGGGTACACGTGTCTCTTTCAAGCCTGGCTTCCTCAGTGTGTATGCCCAGCAGTGGGATTGCTGGGTCATAAGGCAGTTCTATTTGCAATTTTTTAAGGAATCTCCACACTGTTCTCCATAGTGGCTGTACCAGTTTGCATTCCCACCAATAGTATAAGAGGGTTCCCTTTTCTCCACACCCTCTCCAGCATTTATTGCTTGTAGACATTTGGATCGCTGCCATTCTGACTGGTGTGAAATGGTACGTCATTGTGGTTTTCATTTGCATTTCTCTGATAATGAGTGAAGTTGAACATATTTCCATGTGTTTGTTAACCACCCATATGTCTTCTTTGGAGAAATGTCTGTTTAGTTCTTTGGCCCATTTTTTGATTGGGTCGTTTATTTTTCTGGACTTGAGCTGCAGGAGTTGCTTGTATATTTTTGAAATTAGTTGTTTGTCAGTTGTCTCATTTGCTATTATTTTCTCCCATTCAGAAGGCTGTCTTTTCACCTTGCTTATAGTTTCCTTTGTTGTGCAGAAGCTTCTAATATTAATTAGATCCCATTTGTTTATTTTTGCTTTTATTTCCAATATTCTGGGAGGTGGGTCATAGATGATCCTGCTGTGATTTATGTCAGAGAGTGTTTTGCCTATGTTCTCCTCTAGGAGTTTTATAGTTTCTGGTCTTACATTTAGATCTTTAATCCATTTTGAATTTATTTTTGTGTATGGTGTTAGAAAGTGATCTAGTTTCATTCTTTTACAAGTGGTTAACCAGTTATCCCAGCACCACTTGTTAAAGAGATTGTCTTTAATCCATTGCATATTCTTGCCTCCTTCCTTGAAGATAAGGTGTCCATAGGTGTATGGATTTATCTCTGGCCTTTCTATTTTGTTCCATTGATCTATATCTCTGTCTTTGTGCCAGTACAATACTGTCTTGATGACCGTGGCTTTGTAGTAGAGCCTGAAGTCAGGCAGGTTGATTGCTCCAGTTCCATTCTTCTTTCTCAAGATTGCTTTGGCTATTCGAGGTTTTTTGTATTTCCATACAAATCTTGAAATTATTTGTTCTAGCTCCGTGAAAAATACCGCTGGTAGCTTGATAGGGATTGCATTGAATCTGTAGATTGCTTTGGGTAGTATACTCATTTTCACTATATTGATTCTTCCGATCCATGAACATGGTATATTTCTCCATCTATTAGTGTCCTCTTTGATTTCTTTCATCAGTGTTTTATAATTTTCTATATATAGGTCTTTAGTTTCTTTAGGTAGATATATTCCTATGTATTTCATCATTTTCGTTGCAATGGTGAATGGAATTGTTTCCTTAATTTCTTTTTCTACTTTCTCATTATTAGTGTATAGGAATGCAAGGGATTTCTGTGTGTTGATTTGATATCCTGCAACTTTACTATATTCATTGATTAGCTCTAGTAATTTTCTGGTGGAGTCTTTAGGGTTTTCTATGTAGAGGATCATGTCATCTGCAAACAGTGAGAGTTTTACTTCTTCTTTTCCAATTTGGATTCCTTTTATTTCTTTTTCTGCTCTGATTGCTGTGGCCAAAACTTCCAGAACTATGTTGAATAGTAGTGGTGAAAGTGGGCACCCTTGTCTTGTTCCTGACTTTAGGGGAAATGCTTTCAATTTTTCACCATTGAGGATAATATTTGCTGTGGGTTTGTCATATATAGCTTTTATTATGTTGAGGTATGGTCCTTCTATTCCTGCTTTCTGGAGAGTTTTTATCATAAATGGGTGTTGAATTTTGTCAAAGGCCTTCTCTGCATCTATTGAGATAATCATATGGCTTTTATTTTTCAATTTGTTAATGTGGTGAATTACATTGATTGATTTACGGATATTGAAGAATCCTTGCATCCCTGGGATAAAGCCCACTTGGTCATGATGTATGATCTTTTTAATGTGTTGTTGCATTCTGATTGCTAGAATTTTGTTGAGGATTTTTGCATCTATGTTCATCAGTGATGTTGGCCTGTAGTTTTCTTTTTTTGTGGCATCTTTGTCTCGTTTTGGTATTAGGGTGATGGTGGCCTCATAGAATGAGTTTGGAAGTTTACCTTCTTCTGCAATTTTCCTGAAGAGTTTGAGTAGGATAGGTGTTAGCTCTTCTCTAATTTTTTTATAGAATTCAGCTGTGAAGCTGTCTGGACCTGGGCTTTTGTTTGCTGGAAGATTTCTGATTACTTCAATTTCCATGCTTGTGATGGGTCTGTTAAGATTTTCTATTTCTTCCTAGTTCAGTTTTGGAAAGTTGTACTTTTCTAAGAATTTGTCCATTTCTTCCATGCTGTCCATTTTATTGGCATCTAATTGCTGATAGTAGTCTCTTATGATCCTTTGTATTTCTGTGTTGTCTGTTGTGATCTCTCCATTTTCATTTCTAATTTTATTGATTTGATTTTTCTCCCTTTGTTTCTTGATGAGTCTGGCTAATGGTTTGTCAATTGTATTTATCTTTTCAAAGAACCAGCTTTTGGCTTTGTTGATTTGTGCTATGGTCTCTTTTGTTTCTTTTGCATTTATTTCTGCCCTAATTTTTAAGATTTCTTTCCTTCTACTAACTCTGGGGTTCTCCATTTCTTCCTTTTCTAGTTGCTTTAGGTGTAGAGTTAGGTTATTTATTTGACTTTTTTCTTGTTTCTTGAGGTATGTCTGTATTGCTATAAACTTTCCTCTTAGCACTGCTTTTATAGTGTCCCACAGGTTTTGGGTTGTTGTGATTTCATTTTCATTCGCTTCTATGCATATTTTGATTTCTCTTTTGATTTCTTCTGTGATTTGTTGGTTATTCAGAAGTGTGTTGTTCAGCCTCCATATTTTGGAATTTTTAATAGTTTTTTCTCCTGTAATTGAGATCTAATCTTAATGCATTATGGTCAGAAAAGATGCTTGGAATGACTTCAATTTTTTGAATTTATCAAGGTTAGATTTATGGCCCAGGATGTTGTCTATCCTGGAGAAGGTTCCGTGAGCACTTGAGAGAAAGGTGAAATTCATTGTTTTGGGGTGAAATGTCCTCTAGATATCAGTTAGGTCTTACTGGTCGTTTGTATCATTTAAAGTTTTTTGTTTCCTTGTTAATTTGCTGTTTAGTTGATCTGTCCATAGGTGTGAGTGGGGTATTAAAGTCCCCTGCTATTATTGTGTTATTGTTAATTTCCCCTTTCATACTTGTTAGCATTTGTCTTACATATTGTGGTGCTCCTATATTGGGTGCATATATATTTATAATTGTTATATCTTCTTCTTGGATTGATCCTTTAATCATTATGCAGTGGCCTTATCTGTCTCTTTTCACAGCCTTTGTTTTAAAGTCTATCTTATCGGATATGAGTATTGCCACTCCTGCTTTCTTTTGGTCTCTATTTGCGTGGAATATCTTTTTCCAGCCCTTCACTTTCAGTCTGTATGTGTCTGTTGTTTTGAGGTGGGTCTCTTGTAGGCAGCATATATAGGGGTTTTGTTTTTGTTTCCATTCAACCAGTCTTTGCCTTTTGGTTGGGGCATTCAACCCATTTACGTTTAAGGTAATTATTGATAAGTATGATCCTGTTGCCATTTAATTATTGTTAGGGTTCGGGTTTATATGCCCTTTTTCTGTTTCCTGTCTAGAGAATATCCTTTAGTATTTGTTGGAGAGCTGGTTTGGTGGTGCTGAATTCTCTCAGCTTTTGCTTGTCTGTAAAGCTTTTGATTTCTCCTTCATATTTGAATGAGATCCTTGCTGGGTACAGTAATCTGCGCTGTAGGTTATTTTCTTTCATCACTTTAAGTATGTCTTGCCTTTCCCTCCTGGCCTGAAGTGTTTCTATTGAAAGATCAGCTGTTATCCTTATGGGAATCCCCTTGTGTGTTATTTATTGTTTTTCCCTTGCTGCTTTTAAAATTTGTTCTTTGTATTTGATTTTTGTTAACTTGATTAATATGTGTCTTGGGGTTTTTTGCCTTGGGTTTATCCTGTTAGGGACTCTCTGGTTTTCTTGGACTTGGGTGATTATTTCCTTCCCCATTTTATGGAAGTTTTCAACTATAATGTCCTCAAGTGTTTTCTCATGGTCTTTCTTTTTGTCTTCTTCTTCTGGGACTCTTATAATTCGAATGTTGGAGCGTTTCATATTGTCCTGAAGGTCTCTGAGATTGTCCTCATTTCTTTTAATTCATTTCTCTTTTTTCCTCTCTGATTCATTTATTTCTACCATTCTATCCTCTACTTCACTAAACCTATATCTGCCTCCGATATTCTACTATTTGTTGCCTCTAGAGTGTTTCTGATCTCATTTATTGCATTATTCATTATATATTGATTCTTTTTTTTATTTCTTCTAGGTCCTTGTTAAACCTTTCTTGCATCTTCTCAGTCCTTGTCTCCAGGCTATTTATCTGTGATTCCATTTTGAGTTCAAGATTTTGGATCATTTTCACTATCATTATTTGGAATTCTTTCTCAGGTAGATTCCCTATCTCTTCCTCTTTTGTTTGGTTTGGTGGGCTTTTCTCCTGTTTCTTTACTGCTGGGTATTCCTCTGTCTCCTCTTCTTGGTTATATTGCTGCATTTGGGGTGGCCTTTCTGTATTCTGGGAATTTGTGGAGTTCTCTTTGTTATGGAGTTTCCTCACTGTGGGTAGGGTTGTATCAGTGGATTGTCAAGGTTTCTTGGTTAGGGAAGCTTGTGTCGGAGTTCTGGTGGGTAGAGCTGGATTTCTTCTCTCTGGAGTACAATGAAATGTCCAGTAATGAATTATGAGACATCTATGGTTTTGGAGTAACTTGAACTGCCTGTATATTGAAGCTCAGGGCTGTGTTCCTGTGTTGCTGGAGAATTTGCGTGGTATGTCTTTCTCTGGAACTTGTTGGCCCTTGGGTGGTGCTTGGTTTTAGTGTAGGTATGGAAGCGTTTGATAAGCTCTTATTGATTAATGTTCCCTGGATTCAGGAGTTCTCTGATATTCTCAGGATTTGGACTTAAGCCTCCTGCTTCTGGTTTTCAGTTTTATTTTTACAGTAGCCTTAAGACTTCTCCATCTATACAGCACCGATGATGAAACAACTAGATTAAAGATGAAAAGTTTCTCCACATTGAAGGACACCCAGAGAGGTTTACTGAGTTACATGGAGAAGAGAAGAGGGAGGGGATAGTTAGAGGTGACTGGAATGAGATGAGGTGGGATCAAAAGAGGAGAGAGAAAGCTAGCCAGTAATCACTTCCTTATGTATGCTCTTTAGTCTGGACCACTCAGAGATGTTCACAGAGTTATACAGGGAAGAGGAGAGGGAGGAAGTAGACAGAAGTGACCAGGAGGATAAAATAGGGAAATGAAAAGGAGAGAGACAGATCCAGCCAGTAACCAGTTCCCATCGTCTGGAACACACAGAGATTCACACAAAGTTGAGTTGAGAAGAGAAGGGGGAAGGAGGAGACAGAGACAACCTGGTGGAGAAAAAGAAGAGTCCAAATAAGAAGAGAGTGGTCAAGCCAGTAATCTCACTCTCAGGTAAACTTGGGTACTGAAGATTGGGTTTTGAAAAGTAGAAAATTGACAACAAATACCAAAAAGCAAAGATTAAAAATCTAGAGTAGAGGTTGGATTTTAAAAAGTACAATATTAAAGAAAAGAAGAAGAAGAAGAAAAAAAAGTCATGAGAATTATTAAAATACAACAACAACAACCACACACAAAAATATATATATGTCGTTTGCTTTAAAAATAGGGTCTTTTTTTTTTTGAAAAGTAATAGTAGGTTATAAAAATTAAAATTAAAGGAGAAATAGAGGACTTAAAAATTTAAAAAAAAAGTTTAAAAAAGGAGAAGAAAAATAAAAAAGAAAAAACAATCAAACAACAACATCAACAACAACAACAAAAAAAGAGAATGGTCGTAAATATAGTAAAGATATTTCTGGGACTTTCTCTGGTGTTGTGGTCAGTGTGCGGTCACTTCCAAGGCGGTTCCCTGTTTAGCTTTTTCTGTTTGTTGGTCTCTTCAGTGTCTGATTTCTGCCCTCACACAAGGGAGGTGGTGGTGGACTTTTTTTTTTTTTTTAGACTCACTTTTTCAGTCGTGCTGTGGGGAGGGAGGGATGCTGCAAACAAATAACACTGGTGTGTGCTCGCAGTGTCTCAGCCACGCTGGGCATGCCCCTGCACATGGTGCACTCTGCTCAGGCTCTATGTTGCTCCTCCAGGAACCGTCTGAGGCTTGTCCTAGGCTGCATGCACTTCCCTGGTCTAAGCAGCTCAGGCTCGGCTCTCAGGTAGCCCTCAGAGGTGCAGGTTCGGTTGGGCCTGTGTTTTGTGCCCTTCCCAGGACCGAGTAGCTCAGGTGTTCGGCAAGCGTGGTCACTGTGACTTATCGCCTGTCCCTGCTGCTCAGTTTTCTGGGTGTACTGCTGGCGCCCTTGTCAGGCAGATGGTGACAGTCCAGAACCCCAAGAAGTCTTCGTTAGGAAAGAAGCCTGCTTGCAGTTTGGTAGGTAAAGTCTCTCCAGGGCTGTGACTGCCCCCTTCCAGCCCTTACAGCTCTGGCTGCCTGTCACCGGCGGGGGATGGTCTGCAGTGGGCTATTTCTGTTCCATCCTTTGTTCTGTGCACAGTCCCGGCAGTGTCTTATGTTAGAGCTTTTCTTGTGGTAGCTATCCCACAGTCTGGTATGCTAGCCCAAGTTAGTTTGCTCTAACATTTGGGGTTATATTCTGGGCATTCTGGCCCAATTCTTAAAAAGCACTGCAGCTCGCGCCTCCCTGCCAGCCCCCACTTGCTAGTGGCGGATGCAGGCATCTGCACTGCTTCTCTGCTGAAGGAGTTACCATTGGGCTTGTAATCTGTTGGTTTTAATTATTTATTTATTTTTCTTCCCTGTTATGTTGCCCTCTGTGCTTCCAAGGCTTGCCACAGATTCGGCAGTGAGAGTGTTTCCTGGTGTTTGGAAACTTTTCTCTTTTTAAGACTCTTCCCAGGACGGGACTTCCTTCCCAGCATGGAGCTCCCTCCCTACCTTCTTTGTCTCTTTTTTCATCTTTTATATTTTTTCCGACCTGTTTTTGAAGACAATGATGTGCTTCTCTGGGTGCCTGATGTCCTCTGCCAGCATTCAGAAGTTGTTCTGTAGAATTTACTCAGCGTTGAAATGTTCTTTTGATGAATTTGTGGGAGAGAAAGTGGTCTCCCGTCCTATTCCCTCTCCATCTTCTGAATCTCCCCTGTGTGTGTTAATCTTTGAAGATAAAAAGTAAACTTGTCTCTGAAAATTTTAACAATTTTAGGTATGCATGGCTTTTATTTCTGTATCATTTTAAAAATTTTTATATAGTTTTTTTGGGATATTTTAGTAATAGTTTAGTAATAACAAAGGACTGTCTAGTCAAGGCTATAGTTTTTCCCGTGCTCATGTATGGATGTGAAAGTTGGACTATGAAGAAAGCTGAGTGCCGAAGAATTGATGCTTTTGAACTGTGGTGTTGAAGAAGACTCTTGAGAGTCCCTTGGACTGCAAGGAGATCCAACCAGTCCATCCTAAAGGAGATCAGTCCTGGGTGTTCTTTGGAAGGACTGATGCTGAAATTGAAACTCCAATACTTTGGCCGCCTGATGCGAAGAGTTGACTCATTGGAAAAGACCCTGATGCTGTGAGGGATTGGGGGCAGGAGGAGAAGGAGAAGACAGAGGATGAGATGGCTGGATGGCATCATTGACTCGATGGACATAAGTTTGAGTGAACTCTGGGAGTTGGTGATGGACAAGGGAGCCTGGCATGCTATGATTCATGGGGTCGCAAAGAGTCGGACACGACTGAGCAACTGAACTGAACTGAACTGAATAGTCAAGTCAACTGAATAGTCAAGTTTGATGCTTATCTACTTGAAGTTTTAGTCTCTCAGTCATGTCCGACTCTTTGTTACTCAATGGACTTCAGCTTGCCAGGCTCATCTTTTCATGGAATTCTCTAGGTAACAATACTGGAGTGGGTAGTCATTCTCTTCTCCAGGGGATCTTTCTGACCCAGGGACTGAACCCAGCTCTCCCATGTTGCAGTCAGATTCTTTACTGTCTGAGTCATCAGGGTCTATATAATTGGCTGCTATTATTATTTTCCTAAAAATTAGCATATTTATATTCTTATCTAATAATTAACTTCATCTCATAAGTTTTGAGAAGCTAAAACTTTTCTATATTTAAGGATAAAGATTTTCTAATTTAAAGTATGGGTTCTGTCATTTTTGATACAAATTATTTATTCAGTTCAGTTCAGTTCAGATGCTCAGTTGTTCCGACTCTTTGCAACTCCATGAATTGCAGCACACAAGGCCTCCCTGTCCATCACCAACTCCCACAGTTCACTCAAACTCACATCCATCGAGTCTGTGATGCCATCCAGCCATCTCAACCTCTGTCGTTCCCTTCCCTTCTCTTCCTGCCCCTAATCTCTCCCAACATCAGTCTTTTCCAGTGAGTCAGCTCTTCGCATGAGTTGGCCAAAGTACTGGAGTTTCAGCTGGATCTCCTTGCAGTTCAAGGGACTCTCAAGATCTTCTCCAACATCACAGTTCAAAAGCATCAATTCTTCGATGCTCAGCTTTCTCCACAGTCCAACTCTCACATCCATACATGATCACTGGAAAAAACAGCCTTGACTAGATGGACCTTTGTTGGCAAAGTAATGTCTCTGTTTTTCAATATGCTATCTAGGTTGGTTATAACTTTTCTTCCAAGGAGTAAGCATCTTCTAATTTCATGGCTGCAATCACCATCTGCAGTGATTTTGGAGCCCCGAAAAATGAAGTTTGACACTGTTTCCACTGTTTCCTCATCTATTTCCCATGAAGTGATAGGACCAGATGCCATGATCTTTGTTTTCTGAATGTTGAGCTTTAAGCCAACTTTTTCACTCTCCATTTTCATTTTCATCAAGAGGCTTTTTAATTCCTTTTCACTTTCTGCTATAAGAGTAGTGTTATCTGCATATCTGAGGTTATTGATATTTCTCACAGCAATCTTGATTCCAGCTTGTGCTTCCTCCAGCCCAGCGTTTCTCATGATCTACTCTGCATATAAGTTAAATAAGCAGGGTGATAATATAGAGCCTTGACGTACTCCTTTTCCTATTTGGAACCAGTCTGTTGTTCCATGTCCAGTTCTAACTGTTGCTTCCTAACCTGCATATAGGTTTCTCAAGAGGCAGGTCAGGTGGTCTGTTATACCCATTGTTGGTTACTACGAGTGAAATGACACAGAACATACAAGACATACAAGACGCACACAAGAGACATATACTCTGGCCAGAGGGACAAGAACTGGGCAAACTAATTGCCATTTATTATTATAAAGCCCTCCTTGAGCAGAATTCCAGACTGTAAGAATAAGCCTTTTCAGTACAGTGCAGGTGCATACATGTTATCGAACAGCAAAGGGGAGTGAAATCTCTGTCTACTGCAGAGTCTGCACAAAGCCCTCATCTCCTTCTTATCTCAAGAAGGGAGTGCTCCCTTGTTTGCAAGGGACCATTAAACTCAAGGCTGTGTCCAGACTCTTTGGCAGAACGCCTCGTATGCAAGGACGCTAAGCCTGAGCAGAGAGAACCATTTGCAAGCATATCTCTGCTACCCTATTAACCCTTCACCCATCTCTTTCAGAATTTCCCACAGTTTATTGTGATCCACACAGTCAAAGGATTTGGCATAGTCAATAAAGCAGAAAGAGATGTTTTTCTGGAACTCTCTTGCTTTTTCGATTATCTAGTGGATTTTGTCAATTTGATCTCTGGTTCTTCTGCATTTTCTAAAACCAGCTTGCATAACTGGAAGCTCATGCTTCACGTATTATTGATCCTGACTTGGAGAGTTTTGAGCATTACTTTACTAGCATATGTGATGAGTGCAATTGTGTGGTAGTTTGAGCATTCTTTGGCATTGCCTTTCTTTGTGATTGGAAGGAAAACTGACCTTTTCCAGTCCTGTGGTCACTGCTGAATTTTCCAAATTTGCTGGCATTTTGAGTGCAGCACTTTCACAGCATCATCTTTTAGGATTTGAAATAGCTCAGCTGGAATTCCATTACCTCCACTAGCTTTGCTTTGTTCATAGTGATGTTTTCTAAGGCCCACTTGACTTCACATTCTAGGATGTCTGGCTCTAGGTGAGTGATCACACCATCGTGATTATCTTGGTCGTGAAGGCTTTTTTGTACACTCCTTCTGTGTATTCTTGCCATCTTTTAAAACCTTCTGCTTCTATTAGGTCCATATCATTTCTGTCCTTTATCAAGCCCATCTTTGAAATATTCCCTTGGTCTCTAATTTTCTTGACGAGATCTCTTGTCTTTTCCATTCTATTGTTTTCTTCTATTTCTTTGCATTGATCACTGAGGAAGGCTTTCTTAGCTCTCCTTGCTATTCTTTGGAACTCTGCATTCAAATGGGTATATCTTTCCTTTTCTCCTTTGCTTTTCACTTCTCTTCTTTTCACAACTATTTGAAAGGCCTCCCCAGACAGCCGTTTTGCTCTTTTTCATTTCTTTTCCATGGGATGGTCTCGATCCCTGTCTCCTGTGCAATGTCACGAACCTCCATCCATAATTCATTAGGCACTCTATCTATCAGATCTAGGCCCTTAAATCTATTTCTCACTTCCACTGTATAATCATAAGGGATTTGATTTAGGTCATACATACATAGTCTAGTGGTTTTCCCTATTTTCTTCAATTTTAGTCTGAATTTGACAATAAGGAGTTCATGATCTGAGCCACAGTCAACTCCTGGTCTTGTTTTTGCCGACTGTATAGAGCTTCTCCATCTTTGGCTGCAAAGAATAAAATCAATCTGATTTTGGTGTTGACCATCTGGTGATGTCCATGTGTAGAGTCTTCTCTTGTGTTGTTGGAAGAGGGTGTTTGCTATGACCAGTGCATTCTCTTGGCAAAACTGTATTAGACTTTGCCCTGCTTCATTCCGTATTTCAAGGGCAAATTTTCCTGTTACTCCAGGTATTTCTTGACTTTATACTTTTGCATTCTAGTCCCCTATAATGAAACAGATATCTTTTTTGGGTGTTAGTTCTAAAAGTTCTTGTAGGTCTTCATAGAACCATTCAACTTCAGCTTCTTCAGTGTTACTGGTTGAAGCATAGACTTGGATTTAGTGTGTTTTTAATTTTTTTAAATGTATTTGAAATATCTAAACTTTTATATATATTTTCTAGCATAATAGCGCATTATCCAGAGAATGTAAACTGAATCTTTATATAGATGATTCTCACTGCAGTCCATAAAGTCAGAAAGAGTATGACACATCTGGGCCACTGAACAACAGCAAATGTACTATAGAAGTAAGTCAGACAGGCACGAAATAATACATACTTATGCTTCCATTCATATATAAAATTCAAAACAAGCCAAACTATTGCTTATCTTTGGAGAGGATATAGTGACTAAGTGAAGGCATAATGGAGACTTTGACAAGGCTGGTGATATTTTCCTTCTTGACCAAGGTTCTACTTGCAATTGGTAATTTGTGAAAATTCATTAAGCTGTTTATACTTGTGATTTGTGCACATTTTAGTACACTTGTTATATTTCAGTTAGAAGTTGGAAATCTCAATGAACTTGTTTATAGCAGATTCTATAGAGCTGAAGAGAGGATTAGTAGGATAAATATCAATTTAAGGAGTTAGGAGTTTACAGCATAGAGATTCAAAGAGATAAAATTATGAATAAGAGTTTACAAGATATGTAGAAGAAAATGAGAATGCTACAATTACACATTCATATTTCTAATAATATCTTTGCCACTCCTCTCATCAGAGCAAAGAGTCTAGTCCCTCAAGGCTTGAATCTGGTATGACCACCTGACCTGCCTCTTGAGAAATCTGTATGCAGGCCAGGAAGTAACAGTTAGAACTGGACATGGAACAACAGACTGGTTCCAAATAGGAAAAGGAGTATGTCAAGGCTGTATATTGTCACCCTGCTTCTTTAACTTATATGCAGATTACATCATGAGAAACGCTGGACTGGAAGAAACACAAGCTGGAATCAAGATTGCCGGGAGAAATATCAATCACCTCAGATATGCAGATGACACCAACCTTATGGCAGAAAGTGAAGAGGAACTAAAAAGCCTCTTGATGAAAGTAAAAGAGGAGAGTTAAAAAGTTGTCTTAAAGCTCAACATTCAGAAAACGAAGATCATGGCATCTGGTCCCATCATTTCATGGGAAATAGATGAGGAAACAGTGGAAACAGTGCCAAACTTTATTTTGGGGGGGCTCCAAAATCACTGCAGATGGTGATTGCAGCCATGAAATTAGCAGACGTTTACTCCTTGGAAAAAATTATGAGCAACCTAGATAGCATATTCAAAAGCAGAGACATTACTTTGCCGACTAAGGTCCATCTAGTCAAAGCTATTGTTTTTCCTGTGGTCATGTATGGTTGAGAGAGTTGGACTGTGAAGAAGGCTGAGCACTGAAGAATTGATGCTTTTGAACTGTGGTGTTGGAGAAGACTCTTGAGAGTCCCTTGGACTGCAAGGAGATCCAACCACTCCATCCTAAAGGAGATCAGTCCTGGGTGTTCTTTGGAAGGAATGATGCTAAAGCTGAAGCTGCAGTTCTTTGGCCACCTCATGTGAAGAGTTGACTCATTGGAAAAGACTTTGATGCTGAGAGTGATTGGGGGCAGGAGGAGAAGGGGACGACAGAGGATGAGATGGCTGGATGGCATCACTGACTCGATGGATGTGAGCCTGAGTGAACTCCGGGAGCTGGTGATGGACAGGGAGGCCTGGCGTGCTACAATTCATGGGGTCGCAAGAGTCGGACATGACTGAGCGCCTGAACTGACCTGAACTGAACTGAACTGAACTATGTATTTAAAATTTTTTTCTTTCATTATTATTTTGTGCCAATGAGAATTGTCATTAGGATATACCTACTTATGCTGGTTAATAGTACCTACACTTATTTGATGCGGACCTGGTCAGTTCAACTGTGATTTTTTGTTTTCTTTTGTTTGTGGTGGAATGAAGCAGAATATCCAAATCTTATCATTATAGAGATTGTTCTTTCATTTATTCAACAACCATGCACTGTTCACAGTGAGTAAGTTACACCAGATAAAAAATGAAGAGCTCAGAAGGCCCTCCTATGCCTTTATCATCTTGCTTTCACTATACTTCCCTTCAGTCAATCAGTTCCTACTATGTTAGCCTCCTTGCTGTCCTTCAGTGACAGAAGTTTGTCCCTTTTTCCTGAAAAGTTCTTTTTCAGCATAACTGTATGCCAGGCTTTCTTTTGTCTTTTTCAGCCCTTTGGTCAAATGTCATTCTATTAGCAACTTATTCCTTCATTAACTGCATCCCTCCCTATGACAATTTCATATTTCCCCCCACAGCACTTATCATCATTAACAGATAATTTTGAAAAACAGTATTATTTGCTGTCCATGTTCTCCCTTATCTTCCTTCCTGAAAGCAAACTTCAAAATGACATGTGCTTTTGTTTTCATTACTATAATGTTCTTAGTACTTGGAACAGTTCCTAATCATAGTAGGTACACAAATATGATTTTTGAATGAATGGATATATGAACTAATAGTGCACAGTGAAATCAGCCTTTGATTTCAAAAAAGGGAAACCCAAGCACTGTGGTGGCTTATAATAAAGTTTTATTTATTGCATTGGCTAAATATCCCAATCTCATTCTAGGAGTTGATGCAGCCTTCACCATCAGACACATTGCCTTTCAGGGATTAAGCCAACTTCACACTGTTTCTTAAATTCTCCCACTCAAAAATGATAAATAGAAAGCTCAGTCACATTTCCCTGTTTCCAGAATATAGTTTTTAGCTACCTGTGCCAAAGAAGGCAGGCTGGGATAATGGCAGAGATCATATTTGTATACAGTGTTTAGGAAAGACCTCCTAGAGAAAATAACAGTTGAACTGAGCTCAGATTTCTTTCTAGAGGCCATCAACTATGGTGTTCTAAGACATGATTTAGATCCAAGTTCTATGTTATCTGCCAAAAATTAATAGAGTTAACCTTATTTCTCAGTATTATGGCATTAAGTGAGATATTTCATAGCATAACTTAGCACAGGCTCTAGAAATTAATAAATACTAAAAAATGCTGTCTATTATTTATATCATTATCACTGATATTTAAAGTCTTTTTGAATCAAACAGTAAGTCTTTCTTCAAACAGTGAAATATAAAAACATATCTAAAGGGAGTAGATCATACTGGATGGATTTTTTTCATAAAGAGGACCATTCATAATTGTAGGACCCACTAAAAAGAGGTAAGCTTTGAATCATGTTTGGTTGAAACACTGGCTACACACTAATCTGTATGAAAGGTGGATAATGCTCTTGAAATCAGAGCAATGATGGGAGCACACATAGAATATATTGAAACAAGTTATTTATCAAACACTGAGCAAATAAACCCTGCCAGAAATATAGGGTCAAATTTGTATTCAACATTTATGTTTTAAAACTCACCTACCACCAACAGTATCTGGAGATATTTGTAGAAATATATTGTTCAGTATTAACAGTTAATGCCAGAGATAGAGAAGATCAACAAAGCATTAATCTCAATTACTTTGAAGTAGAAGACAAGTTTTCAAAAAGGTAGTCATGCACAAGCATGTGCTATAAGCTAGAATACTTTAAAAAAGATTAATATGGTAATATCAATACAATGCTAAAATACTGACTACTAAGGAGGAAGAAAAATTACTGGTATTTTATTACGGGAGGAAAGCTCTGTGAAGATAGTTTGGAGGAAATTTTGACATGATATATTTAGACTGGAAGGGTGAAAATGAATTCATACAGAAAAACAAATAAATAGAAGCAGTTAAACTCTCTGTACTGTTCTGTACCTCCCATATTGTTTTATCCTCAATAATGAAAGTTTAAAATAATTAAGCATGTTGGTTAAACACATACTACTCATTAATAGAGTAATTACCATAGATTTCCACAGTAAGATAAGAGTGTATATCTTAATACTAGATTTATTATGCAAAAACATTATGTTCTTTAACTCCTTATTATAACTCGTGAGGATTGCTAGAATTTAGCTTATAGAGTTACTGGAAAGCCTACTTAAAGTTATGCTGTGCAAAAAAGAGTTAAGAAGATAGAGGAATATGATCAAATATGGTTGCTTATCATCATATGATACCAATTAGTATTTCACTAACACTGATTATTAAGGAGCACAGTGTGACTTACATTTCCATTTTCACTTAACACGTTTTCTTTAGGTGTTTAGTTGTTCACAGGTATGAGAATTTATTTTGCTATTCACTGAGATCTCAGTTGGAGCTCTGACATTCCTGACTTATCAGAGCTTTTTCCACTTCAAGAAAAAAAAAAAAATTACCATTTCTCAAGGCACTAAATTACTTTTAGTATTACAATTGCTAGTCCTTTGTCTCTCCTTGATCCTCTGACATTTTTTTCATGTCTCCTCTTGTAGTGCACTTGAGCAGAGCTATTTTGATTAAATAACTCCCCAGAGGACTGAGATTATAATACAATAGTCTTCCAAACAGGTTATTCTTGAGTACATATTGCCA